>NC_086453.1:58259112-58411612 GCF_028390025.1 Pseudophryne corroboree | reverse complement strand
GATCAGGAGGGTGCTACAACGTGGCGCTCCCTGATTGGCTGAAGAAACCCACTTAGACATCAGTCAGAGTGGGTTTCTGGCATTCGGGGAAAGGGGGCCCATGTGCAAACATGGGTCCCCTTTCAGTGCGTGGCTCGGGTGTCCGTTTTTTTTTTTTAATCAAGTACGTGGATTACAAAAGGATTCTCCGAGGAGCCTGGGACCCTGGATCTGGTGAGTAGAATTTATTCAACAGGTACCCCATGGATTCTACTGGAGAAGAGGACCGACCCTCGTGTGAACATAAGGTAAGTATGTATGTATGTTTGTGTGGATGTATGTAATAAATCTTTACTTTCAAGGTGTGTGTGTATTGTCTTTTTTTGGGTATTTTTTTAGTAGTAGTACTACAGGTACCAGCGGGCCCGTTTTTCCGCCGCATGCTGGTACTTGTGGTTCTCCAAGTACCAGCATGCGGGGGAGGCTTGCTGGGCCTTGTAGTACTGCTACTAAAAACAATATCTTTTCATTTTCACAAAAGGCTATCAGCCCCCCATCCGCAGCCAATTGGATGGGGGGGGACAGCCTCGGGCTTCACCCCTGGCCCTTGGGTGGCTGGGGGGGGGGACCCCTTGATTGAAGGGGTCCCCACTCCCCCAGGGTACCCCGGCCAGGGGTGACTAGTTGGATATTTGATGCCACGGCCGCAGGGCACTATATAAAAGTGACCCCCGGCTGTGGCATTATCTGTCCAGCTAGTGGAGCCCGGTGCTGGTTTTAAAAATACGGGGGACCCCTACTCTTTTTGTCCCCCGTATTTTTGGAACCAGGACCAGGCGCAGAGCCCGATGCTGGTTGCTTAAATATGGGGGAACCCCTGTCAATTTTTTTCCCATATTTCTGCAACCAGGATCGGCTCAAAGAGCCCGAGGCTGGTTATGCTTAGGAGGGGGGACCCCACGCAATTTTTTTTAAAGTTTTACAGTGTTTATTTAAAAAAAAAAAAAAAAAAATGAACCCCAGCACGGATCACACAGATCCGGCCGAGATTCATTTTGAAAAAGTCGGCAGTGTTTTGCTAATCACTGCCGTATAAAACAGAAAAAAAAAACGAATGACATCGACATCGGAAAACCCGAAAAGGCAAAATACGGCAGCTTAGTAAATTAGTCGTAATCAATTCAAAAAGTTGCAAATTTACACTGTCGATGTCATTCGTGATTGAACTTTGACCTTTTTCCGAAAATTACGAATGTTAGTAAATATACCCCACTGTCTGTTGTAATGTGTAAAAAGAGAAATCTGTCTGCCGTAAGGTGTAAAAGGGTCTCTACCTGGTGTAGTGGTGCTACTGTGCGGCGTAATTTGAATAATGGAGACTACTGTGCACCGTTTTATGAATTGGTATTATTTTGTGGCCACACCCCTTCCCCACGAAGCCACGCCCCTATGTATTTTTGCGTGCGCCTACAGCGCGCACTGCCCCTGTTTTGCATGCAGGGGTGGGGCTCCGATGCCGTTTCTTGCACACAGTGCTAAAATGTCTAGTTACGGCACTGTTGCCAGGTATCCATTTCTCTGGCCCTGAGCAGGTCCCCCTCACCAGGTCCTCTCCAGGGGAGAGGGGGTGGACTTGGATGGGGGGCCCAAAGCATTTTGTCGCACCTGGGCCCACCGCTCGCTAGTTCCGCCACTGCTATGTGGGCATAATATGGTGACAGGGGCATAACTGTGGGGCATAGTATGGTGACGGGCATTACTGTGGGGGTATAAGTTGGTGTCAGGGGCATTACTGTGTAGGTCATAATATGGTGACAGGGACATAACTGTGGGGGCGTTATATGGTGTCAGGGGAATTACTGCGGGGGCTTACTTTGTGGGGCATAATATGGGTGTGGTTCATCAAATCGACAGTGTCTAGGTCGACAATGTTTAGGTCGACCACTATAGGTCGACAGTCACTAGGTCGACATGGATGGAAGGTCGACAGGGTTTCTAGGTCGACATGTGCTAGGTCGACAGGTCTAAAGGTCGACATGAGGATTTTTAATATTTTTTTGGTGTCGTTTTCTTCGTAAAGTGACCGGGATCCCAAATTAGTGCACCGCGTCCCCTCGCATGGCTCGCTTCGCTCGCCATGCTTCGGGCATGGTGCCTTCGCTCCGCTACCGCTTCGCTCGGCACACTTTACCGTTCCAATCGTAGTCCACGTGGATCGTTAAGTATGAAAAAATTTAAAAAAAGAAAAAAATGTGAAAAACTCATGTCGACCTTTAGACCTGTCGACCTAGCACATGTCGACCTAGAAACCCTGTCGACCTTCCATCCATGTCGACCTAGTGACTGTCGACCTATAGTGGTCGACCTAAACATTGTCGACCTAGACACTGTCGATCTTCAGACCGGATCCTGCATAATATAGTGTTGCTCAGAGTATGTGCACAGGAATTTATATATATATATATATATATATATATATATATATATGTGTGTGTGTGTGTATGTGTATATATATATATATATATATATATATGTATGTGTATATATATATATTTAGTTATATTAAACAGAAAAGATGTGTAGACTCGTGCGCTTCTTTAGGGATCGACCGTAAAGAAAAATTCTTATCTGAACAATTTATGAATTTGCTAATAGAATAGCCAAAAATGGCTGATATCACAGTTTAATAGGCTTAAATAAGTCTTTGTCAGCACCTTCCACTCTTCAGGGTGGCAGCTCCGTTCCTCAGTGTACCAAAGGTATATGGCATAAATTCTGTAGCAAAAAAAGGGATGGAGAAGAACAAGCGCCTATGGTGCAGTAAGTTCTTTAAAGTGTAAAACGACACTTGAAATAATATAATTGCGTACCAGATGGAGTCTTTAAAACACGCCTAATAGTAAGATGTCGGTCAGGATATTTCTTCACCAACAACACCATCAGATTCAGATGAAAAATCAGCATACACATCAAATGGTCTTATATCCAGATCCTCTCATCAAATCCAGCACACAGGGCAGTTGTAATTTCAGTCAAATGACTTTTGGTATTAACATTTATCAAAATGTGATCAGAGTGGACACTCAGGATTTTTCAAAGAATAACTTCAAAACATCAAAAAGGAGACTGCCGAAGCTTCAAGCCAGTCTCATATTCGATTGATCAGAATTCAGCTATTTCCTATGTTTCTAACTTTCAAAAGGAAGGTGAAAACAGCAAGATCGTGCCAAAAATGGACTTTCCAAACAGACAGCCAGTGGTACTCCAGTGTCCATTGCAAGGACACTGGAGTACCACTGGCTGTCTGTTTGGAAAGTCCATTTTTGGCAGGATCTTGCTGTTTTCACCTTCCTTTTGAAAGTTAGAAACATAGGAAATAGCTGAATTCTGATCAATCGAATATGAGACTGGCTTGAAGCTTCGTCAGTCTCCTTTTTGATGTTTTGAAGTTATTCTTTGAAAAATCCTGAGTGTCCACTCTGATCACATTTTGATAAATGTTAATACCAAAAGTCATTTGACTGAAATTACAACTGCCCTGTGTGCTGGATTTGATGAGAGGATCTGGATATAAGACCATTTGATGTGTATGCTGATTTTTCATCTGAATCTGATGGTGTTGTTGGTGAAGAAATATCCTGACCAACATCTTACTATTAGGCGTGTTTTAAAGACTCCATCTGGTACGCAATTATATTATTTCAAGTGTCGTTTTACACTTTAAAGAACTTACTGCACCATAGGCGCATTTAGTTATATTAATTAATGAAAAAAAAAAATAAATTTTTTTTTTGGGGGGGGGGGGGGGGGGCCTAAGGCCAAGGAACCCCGGTTTACCGCACACCCTGACACCCTGCACCCATTACAGATGTGTCACTGGGTATAGAAATTCTGTAGCCTGTGTTTACTTGCCAAGCAAATTGTCTCTTAAAATGGAGTTTACATGTTTACAAACAGCCGTACACAGTGATACAGAGATGCCGGGGAGCAACAGATACTCCGTCAGTCTGGGTATAATAGGTCATGCAGAAATCATCTGTAGAATGTGTCCTGGCTGTGCACCAACACACTGATGCCAGGCTGGCGGCGTGCCACTGAGAGGTTCCAGTCCAAGTATTATTCCTAAAGGAGATCTAACAGCAAAATAAGAGAAGCTTGGCTACAAACGAACATTTACTGATTTAAATGTACATTAAATTCTTCTCACTATTAGTGGTTATCTGTCCTTTTGTTGTAGGTTTCCCCTGACATTGCAGGTAGAGAAAAATGATCAGGGGATGAAGCATGGTGTGCGGTGATCAGAGAGTCATGGATCAATGGGTCGACCTGGATAAGGCCGACAGTCAATAGGTCAACCACTATTGGTTAACATGTGCATGGTTGACATGGGAAAAGGTCGACACGGGACAGGCCGACACATGAAAAAGATGACATAAGACTTTTTAATGGTTTTGGTGTCATTTTTTCCATAACATGACCAGGAACCCCAATTAGTGCACTGCATCCCATTGTAGTCCACGGTTGGGAATAGTAAGTGAGTAAGTATGAAAAAGTAAAAAAAAAAAAAGAAATTGTAAAAAAAGTAATGTCGACCTTTTCATGTGCCGACCTGTCCCGTGTCAACAATGTTACTGTGTCTACCTTTTTCCCATGTTGACCTATTGACTATCGACCTAAGTACTGTCCGGATACAGATCAGCATGGAGCCTAATTCATGCTAGTTGAGTCTCCCGGATTGGCCCTAAATGTGGATTGATCTCCCAGGCACCCCGTTGGCAGGGGTGTAGTGAGCGCAAACTCCGGGCGCTGGAAAAGTTAGAGGGCGCATCACCGCCTGCCCCCCCCCCCCCCTCCCTCTGCCCGCTATACCGTGGGCCGCTGTACAGGCAGCTGCAGAGCAGGAGGATGAGGAGAAGCATGGGGGTGCACACTGACTCGGAGACTAGGTAAGGAACAGGGCAAGCCAGAGTTGACAGTGGGAGACACTGACAGCCAGCACACGCCAGAGCTCTGCCCGCCCTCTTTCTATGTATCGCTGTCTGCTTGTAGCTGTGCAGCAGGATTACTTCTGTCATGCTACACCACTCTGCTCCTGCTGCTGCAGCACCTCTTTCTACCCTGGCTGCTGCAGCACTTCTCTCTGTCCCAGCTGCTGCTGCAGCACCTCTCTGCATTAGAAGCTGCAGAGTAACATGTATAAGCAGCTCTACTGTGGCATAACGTGTATAAGCGGCTCTACTGTGGTGTAACATGTATAAGCAGCTCTACTGTGCTGTGTAATGTGTATAAGGGGCTCTACTGTGCTGTGTAATGTGTATAAGGGGCTCTACTGTGTGGTGTAATGTGAAAAACGGACACTACTGTGCTGTAATGTGAATAACGGACAATACTGTGCTGTGTAATCTGAATTGGTTCTATTATGTGGCCACTCCCCATCCCCATGAAGCCATGCCCCTATATTTTTGTTGCATACCTTGGGTGCGCACTGCCCCTATTTTAAACATGGTGGAGTGCACAAAGGAACTTTTGCCTTGAGATCCACAAGATCTAGAACAGGCCCAGTCACCAATTTAGGATTTTTAAATATTTCTCCTTTTCAAATGTAACATGCATCCAATTCAATATAGAAGAGGGGGTGCAAAATCGTACCCTTGCTCCAGTCACCATGGCACCTAGCTACACCTCTGCCCGTTGGCCTACATTTAATGGGTGCATGGTGTACAGAATCCTGCACCTATCTATTTAATTATACAACCCCCCCCCCCCCCCCCGAGTTTCACCTGGTGCTACAGACACGAATCACTGGGAAAATGGGAAAATGATACAGCGGCCATTTTCCAGGTGATTTGCGCATTTGTCCCCGGGAACAAGGTATGTGGACCATGTTCCCGGAGACCTGCCATTGTACACTACTGCATATGATATGGTCTGCAACACCTTTTTATTGTTCGTTTATAGATTCCGAGCTTGGGTATCTTAGTTAGGGGTGCCCCAGAAACAGCATTGATCTGGCTATACACTGTATATATAGTAGAGATGAGCGGGTTCGGATTTAACGCCAGAATTAACACCAGTTCAGTTTTATCTGGATTTTTCTTATTGGCTATCCAAAACATGTGACATCCATAAGATGCCGTTTTGAGAACCGAGTAAATCCGAGTAAAACCGAGTAGACCCGAACCCGCTCATACATAATATACATACACACACTGTATATATATATATATATATATATTAGTGATGAGCGAGGTTCGGTTTTACTCGGTTTTACTCGGTTCTCAAAACGGCATCTTATTGGCTATCCAAAACACGTGACATCCGTGAGCCAATAAGATGCCGTTTTGAGAACCGAGTAAAACCGAGTAAAACCGAGTAAAACCGAATCCGCTCATCACTAATATATATATATATATATATATATATATATATATATATATATAGAGGAGGTTTAATATAATTCTAATTACGTAGTATTCCTATTTCCCACCTGCAGAATGCCTATGTTACATTTCTGCTTCCTAACATATCGGGAAGTAAGAGAATTAGTGAGTGAGTGAGTGAGTGAGTGAGTGAGGGCTTTCACATTTATGTATATATATATATATATGTACATATTGATGTTATTGGATACGAAGCACTTTTAATTCAAAGGTGGTGCGCTGGTCTCTTTTTTGGCTTCTATACATTTTGCTGTATACAGTATATATACAGTATATGTGTAATGCAGACAAAATACACAGGAAAGAGCAAATATACATATAAAAAACAAGGTACAGTGGCTTAACAAACAAAGGCTCAACATGAGTTACTACGTCTGGTACCAAATTACTGGAGCAACTCAATACAGCTCTGGTGCAAGGACAGCTGATCCGAAAAGCAACTATCCCTGAGAGTCCTTATAGAGATGACGCCTTCGCTAATTAGTAGTGGTGTAGTTTTATGCTGGTGAGTCTGACCCAGCAGTGTTAGTGCGTATGGATTTTATAGCGTGGCAGCGTGGGTGGGGATTCCGTGCACTGGCAGAGGGAGCTAGTGTATGGGGACTGTGTACCAGATGTGGAGTGACGGGTACGACTACGCAGGAGAAGGAAAAATGATGTTTTCACCTACTTTATGGAATGATCAATGGGCCCCATGGTCACTGTAACACACAGCTCTCCATCCTATAGTGTGTGTATATAAACACACACACTATAATATACATTATTCCAAGGTACTTAATAACTAAAAGTGGGGAACTTTGTTTTTTTCTATTATAGTTGACAATGCTAAATTCCTTTGTCGTATAAATAACCCTTAATGAAGTCTAAGAACACTGTACGCTGTTTACTTAAGAAGTACCGTAAGGGTACGCTAGTTGCGTAACGATCGCTCAACCGTAGGCGAGACGCTCAAGCGCCACGTTCGCTCACGGCCCAGTGATCACAGGACAGCACGTTATTGGTTATGTCTAGAGTAATGATTCGCTATGGCGTAGCGTACGCTCGAGACCACGAGGAGATCACCAGCGGCGCAGTCGCTCACAACGCTATACCTTTATGTCTAAACCTTTTATCAATGAAATACACAGAATACCTTAATGTGAATACAGGGTGTATGTGCAACCTTGTGTAACCTAACTAACTACAAAGCTGCTTGAGCGTCACCGACGCTCAAGTGAACACTTAAAACTATAGAAAATACACAGATACTGGTTTAGGGTCCAAAGCCTATCAACTGTATTATATCTAATATACTTGTAAAAGAGAATAACAGTACAAATGATACACTACAATATAACAGAGACTTCCTAACCAAAATACAATACTATCTAATACAATACAATACTAGTCTAGGGGAGATATGAGAGAAAAGAGAATAGAGAGAGAGAAATGGAGAGAGATGAGAGAAATTGGCTCACAGTAAGACAATGATTACGGAGAGAAACTTACGCACAAAGGGTATGATCGCATGCGCCTCGATATCCAGCTCCCGATTGTCAGCAAGACAACCGTTGATGAGAGAGAGAAGTTGGATATGGTCGGCCTGCCTATTTATGCCCCACACACAATGCAATCTCACAGTCCCTACAATCCCATTGTCCATTGGACGTCGGAATTCGGCCCTGCATCATAACAAAAGGTCATAGGTTGATTCATACAGGTGGGCTGTGACGATTTCAAACAGCTCAGGTGGGTGGGGAACTAGGTTTCCCGCCGCATACCTGAGTATGAGTAAATAGTAGAAATGGACATAAACTTCTTATGTCCATAACTATTCGCACGAGCGATTAATACGCTCCAAACCAACACCGGAATATTGCTATTTAAATACTCTTCCGATGGGTACCAAACACTACTGCATGACTCCTGTTAGACCCTTCCTACGATACAAAGAGGGATTCCTCAGCTCAGGGACATTCTATATTAACCAAACTTTCAGAATCTATCAAAGGGACCATGATCTACAAACTACATTAATTGTGAAAATATGTAACGAATGAGTCGCACGCTACGACTACATAAACTCTACCGTAAATACGCATACCGTGCGCCCGCGGGTGCACGCTATTGCGGGTATGCGCCTTCACGGGAGAGCGTACGCATGCGCAGCGCGGACCAGTGTGCGGTGCAAATATGGCAGTGTGTATGGGGATATTTTTCTGACTTTGACAGTCCACCCTTTGGCAGTCAATAATAACTGCCACCTTCAAAACATTTCAAAAGGAGAAAAATATAAGTCAGGGGTTAATTGATTTCCATGGTTGGGTAGGGGAGGAGAGAGGAGTAGGTGTGAAGAGGGTATGACCTAGTGAGAAAGCAGAAGCATGTGTGTATGAGTCCATGTTTGGAGGGTCATGTATCATCGTGCCGTACGTGTGGTAAATCAAGCTTCGAGGTATTGCGAAGTATACATTTGAATTCCTTCTTATCCCGTACCAAGGGTCTGTGGATGGGCTGTCAAACTCTACCGAGCTCATTTCGGCTGTGGTTGTAACAAAATGGGGATGCACATTTTAGTTGATGATACATGAATGGGGGAGGTATGTGGTTGCTGATATCTGTGCCTGTATTCCCTATCGACTATGTGTGTCATTACCTGAGGGTTGTAGAGATGAAGATAAAGAACACTTATGAAAAATGCAATGATATTCTATGTCAGGGAAATGTACATCTGTTGTTGAAGTTTTGTTCGGTATCTGTTGAGAGTCGTCTTCTTTGCGCTGTATTGCTCCTTGGGCATGAGCAAATAGCTTTGTCAGTGCCATCAGATTTACAAAAAATGTTGGGCTAGCGTGAGTTTAAAAATACTAGGGAAACTGGGGATCCATGGCAAAGTTCATCAAGTGTCCATATCATAGGTTGTCAAAACTTCATCTTTGGTGCTTGTCTGTTGTCTGTATAGCGTCTCGTCAACTTCCTCGTCCAAGGGGGTCTTTGTATCTTGGAGAAAAGCAGAAAAACAGGTGAAAGAAACGGACCGTATAATCGCATTTTCATCACATTCTGGTTTCTATCATTGGGTCATAAATCAAATCCAGGTTAATTACGGTTTCCTCACTCCTCAAGCTCATCACTTTTGTACTTTGTTTGCACCTCATTAAAGCCTGCCCGCATCTAAATATCAATCCAATCGATATAACGACACCCAAGATACATAGTAGAAACTTTCCAACATCCATTATGACTCCTTGAGCCCAGTCTCCTAAACCGGAGAACCAATTTCGCGGGTTCAACCATGACACCCAACCAGTCAGCTCATTACCTACAGCAGCAAGGGTGAGATTGTGTTTTCGACGAAATTCCCACTTCAATTGGAGAATATCGACCAAAAAGAAATTAGAGTGATAGTGTGACAGATTGCGCAGAAATAGGCAGCTCAATCAACAGATACCCAAATAAGTGTCTCTCCAGTACACTCAGTAGGACAAATAGTGCAAAAATGGGTGGTATCAATTTACACAGAGCGCCACATGAGGACCAACATACCCAAAACCCTAAATGGGGGGTGGTACAATGCAATTATATGGAATACTTAAGTACACATCCTTTTTTCCATGGAGATTAAATCTTCACAATATTCTCCTCTTCTCCCGTGTATTCAATATATGGGGAGGAAACAAAATGGTGCAAAATGTGTAGTACAGTACTTTTAATTCCACAAAAACATACACACATAAAAATACACACATAAAAATTGATTTGTTTGTGCAAATAGCAAAAGACTTCAGAGCAGTATTATCCAGAGTATTTGGCGGCAAAAGTGGATAAATTGTGCAATTACCAGAAATAATTGAGAACCGGTGGAAAACAGTTCTCAATATACGTTCTTAATTAATCACCAGTACGTTCCTCCCGGGTGGGTCGTCAGGGATAAGTCTCTGGTAGTAGTAAAATCCTCCACCTCTCTCCAGCCAAGCTGCAGGATGTACTGTTCCCAACAGGAGCCAACGCGTTTCAACCCTGTACCTAGGGTCTTTTTCAAGGCAATGAACAATATCTTAATGTTCCTTCCTTTTAACTAACATTATAACCAATCATAAAGTCTAATACGTCCACATCATTGGTTTAACCAATTGGAAATGTCCATCTTCGGTTGCTGAGCAACATCCCATTCTTGACGTGGCCATCTCCGGCCCGCCGTGACGTCACTTCCGCAATCCCGCGGATGCACGTCATCGGCGCCGTTACCATGGTGATCCTGGGGCTTCCGTGGTCGTCTTCGGCTCTCCGCGACGTCACTTCCGCAATTGAGCGGAAGTATGTCATCGGAGCCGTTTCCATAGCAATCTCCATTACTTCGTGGTTCTCTCGGCCACTACGTTGTTGCTATGGTTTCCCCTTGTTGTCAGAACAATCGTCTAGGGGACCGGGGCGCCGTCATAAGTGTGTACTTCTGGCGTTTCCCGTCTCCCTCCGATCTCATCTCTCCACACGGATTTTCCTTTAGCCATGGTGGCCACGTCCTTGGTTTTTATTTCTTAACCTTAAAGTGACATATAAAAATATCATATAAGTATCACAATTTTAATACAGAAGTCACAACTCTATTTTATGCATAAAAGATACCTGATAAAATCCGAAATGTATATTAACTGAGGATAGATTGAATCTAAGTGGTATTTTAATATAAAAACATGTTCTTTGAGCTGGAAGGGGTTTTTTTTTAATAAATCTTAATTCTAAGATAAAATACATAAAAAAACCTAAAATAATCTTTCCACTAAAATTTATTATTGTACTATAAAAACCATTTTAACTCGAAGTCATTGTTGAGTCCATAAGGATGCAATGTATTAAAATCATAAATACATTGCATTTCGCATTTAGCGAGGAGGGAGGCTAGATCTCTCTGTCTAGAATTACCCCTCACTAGCCGCAGTCCTGCAAATCGTACAATGTCCTTTACTGAACTATTGTGACATTTCTTAAAATGGTTGGACAAAGCGTGTGTTTCCAACCCTTTGCGAATATTGCGGCAATGCTCTCCGATCCTGATTTTCAGTGTTCGGGATGTACGTCCAATATAAAAGAGGTGACAAGTACATTCAATAAAATAGACCACATTGGTCATATTGCATGTAATAAAATCAGTAAGTTTAAAACTTTTCCCATTTATCATTATGCTTTCTAATTTTTTGGTGCCATCACTTTTTATCTCTCTGCACCCCACACATGAGCCACAACGGTGAAAACCAGTGGTGGCAATTCTTCCTTCTCGTTTTTTTGGTTTTAAAAAACTATTGACTAACTTTTGTTTAATGTTGGGTGCTTTTTTATAAATAAATATTGGACGATCTGGAATTTCTTTGCCAATAACTGGATCTTTTTTTAGAAGACTCCAGTTTTTTTTAATTGATCTCTCTAATATGCGATACTGAGAGTTAAAACTTGTGATAAAGGCCCACTCATATTTATTCTGTTTGGGTCTTTTATCTGTTTGTGGACCTAAAAGGTCTTTTCTCTCGATTTCATTTGTTTTCTGAAAGGCTAATTCCACCTTCTCCTTTTTATATCCGTTATTACTAAACCTATTTTTTAATTCTATTGCCTGTTGTTTATAGACTGATTCTTCCGTACAGTTTCGCTTCAGTCTTTTTAATTGGCCATAAGGAATAGAATCCAACCAATTCATGTGGTGGCAACTATCGTACTCTATGTATGACCTTGAATCGGTTTGTTTAGTAAAGGTTTTAGTTTGTATTGAATTGTCCTTTATGAAAACCGTAATGTCTAAAAAGTCCACACTTGTGTCATCAATATTAAAAGTAAAATTGATATTTAGACAGTTATTATTCAAATACACACAGAAATCATCTAAAAGGGGTTTACTTCCCTTCCATATAAAAAAACTTAAGTATTCCATATAATTGCATTGTACCACCCCCCATTTAGGGTTTTGGGTATGTTGGTCCTCATGTGGCGCTCTGTGTAAATTGATACCACCCATTTTTGCACAATTGGAGAATATCGTCCATCTTTTGGTCTATGACCTCTACCGGATCCTCGGTGCTATTTGTGATATACGTGCAACACTTTATGCCGTACTGTGTTGCCAATGTAACACAATATCCGCCTGTTACTGCTGTAAGATAATTAAGAACCATCCTATGCTGAACTAGTTCTGTTTTGTAAGCTTGAAGTTCTCTTCCAGTGTATCTAAACGTGTCATCATACATTTCAGTGATATTATCTAACAAATTGGCGAGTGCGGAAATGTATCTATAATTCATCACTCCTCGAGCGGTGCGAGTGAAATCTAACGCTACCAGAACCTGAATCCCGGTGGATTCATGGATAAGATCAGAGGCCGGATGCTCTAACCTTTCTGACAGTTGTCTTTTAACTCGGTGCTCGTAATGAGTGTGAGTATAAGGAGCTTGGGCACCACGGTGTATGTCCTTCATTTTGTCATGTGTAACAGTCATCACTTCAGGCAATACTTTTCCAATATAACACAATCCTTCAGAGTTTGGGGCAAGCCACTTGTACGCCTTTCTCCCGCATATGAAATATGCGTCATCGGGGAGAACATATGGGACGGAGAAGGACATGACCATGTTACAAACCTTCCAGGTGAAATCTCCTGACCCTAATTCTTCCATCTGCTTAATGCACGTATCGGTTTGTACGATATGTGCACAGTATCCTGGTGATACCTCTCCAACTCTAGTAATCCTATTTCCTAAGGTATATCGATACCGGAAAGATTTTCCTCTACTGGCTATGTGGCGTACAAGCTCTGTATCTGTAGGCATTCTATCTGCTCTGTGTGAAAAGGTCATGGTAAGGTTGCTCCATGACACTTCCCAATTTCCCGGCTTACGGGGATTGGAGATATTAAAACATAAGAGGGACCTATCCACATGGTATTGGTGGAGTTTCAAACTAGGAGGGCTGGAGATGTTAAACCTCCGGTCCACCGGTCTCCCACCACTTAGCTCAAGTACCTCCCCTAACGTTAAAGGGAATGGTACTAGCCCTGATTTGCTATGACCCTGAGGTACTTGAGAGCATACCCAACAATCTGTTTGGTTTAACACGTTACCCACTAAGGAGTGATAGTCACTCAATGGATGCCGGTCCATATGGATATTAAAACTGGATTGGCATTTCTTTATGCATCCATCTTCAACCAAATTGTCACAAAGCCTACAGATACAATTTTCTTCAGCTAACAATCCATCACAATTTCTTCTATCGGATCGTTTTCTGATACTCGCCTTTGCTTGTTGGTTTGGTTGATCTTGGAAAACTACGCCTCCATCATCATAATCGGAACCCATTCCAGAACCTCTCTCGACCTCTATGGTACTCTCGCCGGAACAGACTGCTCTGGTCAACATCATGGTTAACATCAAAATCCGGATCACAGTCTCTTGGGGCAAGTCCATCTTTGAGGAGGAAATAGAGAAGAATGAGAAGGGGGAAAAAGAAATTTTAAGGGAGAGGGGATGGGAAGTGGAGGAAAACAATAAAAGGGAGTGGGGAGTCGACAGCTGCTTTCGGTCTTCAAGGCTCAGGTGCCGCCTCAGTCCTCCTGGAACAGACACTCCAGTGATACAACCTCTACCGTCTGTTCCTTATCACGGGACTTCTCTGGATCAGCAACCTTTTTGCAGTGGGATGAATGGACCCAAGTCTCTCTCTCAGCAACCTTCAATGCTGTGGTGCTAGTCAATAAGACCTGGTATGGTCCTTCCCATCTATCAATAAGACAACCTGAGCGTAGAAAATTTCGTATCATTACATAATCCCCAGGTTCAATGTCATGACAATTACTATCTGGTAAATCAGGAATCACCAATCTCAGATTATCATTTTGATTCCTCAACTGGTTTACTCATGTTAATCAAGTACTTTACAGTTACTTCATTGTTACATTTCAAATCATCCTGAGGGTTAATCATGACATGCGGTTGTCGACCAAACAAGATTTCAAAAGGGGACAGATTAAGAGGGGACCTGGGAGTGGTTCTGATGCTATACAAAACAATGGGTAAAGCTTCTGGCCACGTCAATCCTGTCTCTGCCATTACTTTACTCAATTTATTTTTAATAGTGCTGTTCACTCTTTCGACCTTCGCACTCGCCTGTGGACGGTACGGAGTGTGCAGCTTGCTATCAATACCCATTAATTTACACATTCCTTGAAAGACATCACCTGTAAAATGGGTACCCCTATCACTTTCGATGATTCTAGGGATACCATATCTACATACAAATTCCTGCACAATTTTCTTAGCTGTAAACATAGCGGTATTTGTAGCTGCTGGAAAAGCTTCGACCCAATTTGAGAAAACATCTATACAAACAAGTACATATTTCAAATTTCGACATGGGGGTAATTGAATGAAGTCAATTTGTATTACCTGGAAAGGGCCGCCGGCAGGTGGGATATGGGATGGTTCTGTAGGTATTGCCTTTCCAATATTCTTTCTCAGACAGGTAAGGCATGACATTGCTCTTTTACTCGCATGAGAGGAGAATCCTGGGGCGCACCAGTATGCTCTTACCAATTTGCACATTCCCTCCTTGCCTAGATGAGTCAACCCATGAGCTGCTTCAGCCAGACATGGAAGATATGCTCTGGGGGCCACTGGTTTACCATGTCCATCCATCCAGAGCCCTGAGGACTCCTGGCCATATCCCTTTGCCCTCCAGACTGCTCTTTCCTGTGTGGAACACAAATTCTGCATCTCACACAACTTTTGTGTGTTGATGGTATTAAATGCCATCAGTTGTGTGGTGTCTGTCTGTATGGGGGTAGCAGCTGCAAGCTTAGCTGCTTCGTCTGCTCGGCTGTTACCAAGTGACACTGGGTCTTGACTATATGTATGTGCTTTACATTTGATAACAGCCACTCTGTCGGGTTCCTGTATTGCTGTTAGAAGCCTTTTTATGTGAGCTGCATGCGCTATCGGTGTACCAGCTGCCGTTATGAAATTTCTGAGGAGCCATAGGGCTCCGAAATCATGTACTACCCCGAAGGCGTATCTAGAATCGGTGTAGATATTGGCTGACTTGCCCTTAGCCAATTCACATGCTCTGGTTAGGGCGACCAGTTCAGCAACCTGGGCTGAGTGAGGTGGGCCTAGCGGTTCCGCTTCTATGGTGTCTTGGTCATCTACGACTGCGTATCCAGTACACAAGTCTCCCGAGTCTGACTGTCTATGACAACTACCGTCAGTGTAGAACGTGAGTTCTGCATCTTCCAGTGGATTGTCACTGATGTCAGGCCTTGCGGTAAAATTTTGGGTCAGATATTCCATACAATCATGTGTATCTTCCTTTGCATTAAATCCTCCTTCCCCATCACTCTCACCTTCCACCCTTTGTGTCTGACCAGGCACACCTGGGAGAAATGTTGCAGGATTTAATGCGCTGCATCTCCTTATGGTGATGTTTACTGGGGCCATTAATGCCAATTCCCATCTTGTAAACCTTGCTGATGAGACGTGTCTGGTTTGGGCAGAATTCAATAAGGCAGATACCGCATGTGGTGTATGGATTGTGAGGTTGTGGCCTAGCACGACATCTTCGCTTTTTGTCACTAGCAATGCTATCGCAGCAACGCTTCGCAAGCATGTGGGGAGGGATCGCGCTACCGTATCTAGCTGAGCGCTGTAGTATGCAACTGGCCTGCTGGCGTCACCGTGTTTTTGGGTTAGTACACCTGCTGCGCACCCAGCACTTTCTGTTCCGTATAGTTCAAAGGGTTTCCCATAGTCTGGCATACCTAGTGCTGGTGCCTGCGTTAGGCATTGCTTAAGTCTCTCAAATGCTGTTTCGGATTCGTCGGTATGCGAAATCCGATCAGGTTTGTTTGAGGAGACCATTTCCTGCAAAGGTAGCGCCAATATGGAAAACCCTGGGATCCAATTACGGCAATACCCACACATTCCTAAAAACGTTCTGATCTGTTGCTGGGTTTGTGGCAGGGTCATGTCTCTAATTGCTTGGATTCTATCAGCGGTCAGGTGTCTCAGTCCTTGTGTTAGACAGTGTCCCAAATATTTTACCTTAGTCTGGCATAATTGTAACTTGTCTTTGGAAACCTTGTGACCTGTGTCTGAAAGATGAAACAGGAGCTGTTTCGTATCCTTCAGAGAGGCTTCCAGTGAATCTGAACACAGCAGTAAATCGTCCACGTACTGTATCAATACTGATCCACTCTCTGGTTGGAAAGACTGTAAACAATCATGCAAAGCCTGAGAAAATATACTTGGACTATCTATGAAACCTTGGGGTAACCGAGTCCATGTGTATTGGACTCCTCTGTATGTGAATGCAAACAAATATTGGCTGTCAGGATGCAGAGGTACCGAAAAGAAAGCGGAGCAGAGGTCAATAACAGTGAAAAATTTGGCAGTGGGAGGAATTTGCATTAGGATGACAGCTGGATTTGGCACTACGGGGAACTGACTCTCAACTATTTTGTTAATCCCCCTTAGATCCTGCACTAGCCTGTAACCCCTCCCCCCACTCTTTTTAACAGGGAAGATGGGACTATTGGCTGTGCTGGACGTTCTTACCAGAATGCCCTGTTGCAGCAAGCGTTCTATTACTGGGAAAACTCCTAACTCCACCTCTGGCTTCAGAGGATACTGTGGGATTTTTGGAGCTATCCTACCATCTTTTACTTGTACAACTACTGGAGCTACATTTGCCATTAATCCAGTGTCCTGTCCATCTTATGTCCAAAGTGACTCTGGTATCTGAGATGTCATCTCTTCTATTTGGGATGGATTCCTATTTGTCATAATGGAATGTGACATTAATTTTGATGGGGAGTCTAACATGTCTCGTACCTCCTGAGCGTGATTCTCAGGAATGTCCAAGAATACACCTTCAGGAGTACAATAAATGACGCAACCCATTTTACATAGTAAGTCTCTACCCAGGAGATTAGTTGGTGCAGATGCAGCCAGCAAAAAGGAATGCTTGGTGTGCAAAGGCCCTATTGTAATCTCGGCTGGTTTGCTAACAGGGTAGTGCTGGACTACTCCTGTTACTCCCATGGCTGGAATTGTCCTACCAGTGGTTCTCATGCCCACTGTCGAATTTATCACTGACTTGGCCGCCCCTGTGTCTACAAGAAAGTTTAAGGTTTTACCAGCTACATTGATTGCAATCTCTGGTTCACTTCCAAGACTGGCAATCAACTTAACTGGCTGCAGATTACAGGTATGGCCACACCCCTAGTGGGTATGCTGACCTCCCTGGATCCCGCTGGCAGCGACTACTTGTGAGGGGGTTAGCTGGGAACTACCAGAGGCATGCCAATCTCTGTTCGGGGGATATCTTTTTGTTTCCCCTGTATGTGGCTCAAAACTCCGCCTCTGTGGACCCTGCTCCCAATGTCGTGTGTCGTGTCGTTGTCTAGGGGGTTGAAAAGATTTTGGTACATTTCTTACTCTACATTCTCGTGCATAGTGTCCCGGTCTGTTACAGGAATAACAAGTTATTACAGTTGACTTACTTACAGGATTCGATGGTACATACGCAGGCTGCTTTGTGGTCAGCGCCTGTATACTCACTGACATTAATTTATCACTTTGCGACTCTCTGTGCCTGGTGATGTTTCTGTCGTGATCAATAGCAGCCTCTCTCAAGGTGGACACTGACAGACCTCGCCAACATGGTTGCGTGGTCTGTACCCTAGCTTTTAATGTTTCCTTTAAACCATCCATCAGTACAGATACTGCTACTTCTTGATGGTTTGGGTTGGTCCTAATGTCTTCTATACCAGTGTATTTTGCCATTTCTAATAGTGCCCGGTGAAAATATTCTGTTGCCGTTTCGGACTCCTTTTGCTTAATGGAAAATATTTTATTCCATTTAGCAACGGCTGGGAAATACTCTTTTAGCTGCAAATTTATCCTTTTTACATTATCCTTGTTGTACACGTCTGTAAGCGGTACATCTTTATCCAATGCACAGTCAGCTAAGAATTGAGTTGAGTCGACATTGGAAGGTAAACAAGCTCTTAGCAGTATCTGCCAATCCTTGTTGTTGGGTTCTACAGTGTTACCTAGATCCCTGATGTATTTTTGGCTAGCAACTAAGTCTTTCCTGGGGTCAGGAAATTCAGACACTATTGTTCTTAATTCCATTCGGGAGAATGGAGTGTACATGGCAATGTTCCTTATGGGAGTGGCTCCAGACACATCTGTTTTTCCATTGGGAACTGCTATTACCCTTACAGGAGCAATTCTAACAGCCTCTTCCTGTGTAGATTCTACAGCTTGTTGTGGTACAATTGTTTCAGTGTAGTGCATGGTGCCGTACTTACCCGTTGACACGACCTCACCTATCCCTCCGCTAGGGGCCTTTGCTAATCTCGTGGGTGTTGCTGTGCCTACTGTGGTTTCTGATATGGTGGCCGCTAGAGAGAGCGCTGAAATTGTTGCCGAATCGTCTTCTTGATCACACTCCTGAGGAAAGTTCAAAACAGGGTACAACTTGCACGGGTTAATAATTGCCTGGGTTACTTGGTTAACATCATTAACATTTACAGGGTTACTAAGAGTTTGTGTTTTACAACCCAGTGCGTTTCTCTCCGCAATCAACTTCTCTCCTGCAATGTATGGTGGAGGAGGGGCTGTGGCTATCAGCTTCCTGACTGCCCCAGATCCCGCCGCCAGAGCCAAACCTCTCTGTATCTCACCTTCCTGCTGCCACAACTGTAAATAATCATGATGCTGAATTCGTCTCTTTGTTGATTTTATGAGACATATCCTCCTCCTTAAATTTTGTAACACTTCTGGACTGAAGCTACCTATTCTTGGGAATTTCTCCCTGTCTTGTACAGTCATTCTCTCCCATTCATCACATAAAACCTCTGTGTGACTTCCGTATTTTTCACACATGATGTATCTTGCCGACCCGACTGGTCGGTTCTCTGAATCAACCCGAACCGAGGTTGATCGCCCCCTACCTGAACAACTGGCCCCCATAATCTGCAGGTGTTGCTTATTCCTCCTTGGATCTTTATATCAAGGTTTTCAGCGAACCCTTACAAACAAACCAAGGTGTCCTGGGCAGGCTGGCGGTGGCGGTTTACCAAGTACCCCACTCACTTCTCGCCCACGTTGGCCAGTACTGCAATCACTGTATCCAGAGCTGCTGTACCCAACTCAGGGCCCCTGTGAACCTTTATTTACTGGGGCGCGTTCCCCAGCAAGTATTGGTTGTTGGATAGTTCCTGAGTGACCAGCGAACCTCCCTTCCAAAAATAATAAATTACACAAATCACGTCAGAATGTACAAATAGCGTTTGTGACCACTTTACTCTAATGGTATTAGGTCAGATTACTAACTACTGCACACAATTACGTGCGGTACAATCGTTCAGTACATAAGCACTACTTGTCATGTACTGAAAGATCAATGGAATCGAAAATTTCGGCTGCGAATTCCTTCAGCATGAGCTTGTATGGCCTATATGGGTTCTGCACCAACACCCCTGGCGTTGTGCCTCTTGTACCTTTATAGCGGACCTCTTTGTCTATTTTACCTGTTACCTTATGACCTCCTGGTCTGTTACCTTATGACCTCCTGGTCTGTTACCTTATGGTCCGCTATACTCTAATGCTCAAATATTATTTAACCAGGGATGCCTCCCTAGCCACCGTATATGTCACTTACACGTATGTTCCTCGACGAGTACCCGACTTTCCTTTTGGTTCAACCTCTAAGTTATATAAACTTATGTGAAAAAAAAAGCACACTCACTCAACACATGTACACTTTGTTTCTATATCTATTTCTGCGCAGAAATTTTCTTCAGCCCAGCTGTGTTACCAATTAGGAGCAGGATCTGTTAAACTAAATTTCAGATTTTTCCAAAAATAGATTTGCGTTATTTACCGCGTCGCGTTATCTACCGCTGTGCGTTATTTATCGCCTTTGCGTGAATTATCGCTTTGCGCTAAAATCCAACTTTTCGTGACGAGCTACGTGGGCGTAACCGGACGCTACGTTGCGTAATGTACGCTGCGTGCGTCTGCCTCTGGATTGCGTACGCTAGTCTTTGTTAGAGACACGTGTACGCAAAGCAAAGATCCACCGTAACACAATTTCTACCTTTATCAATGTAGATGATCCCTGATCATCTACCGCACACCACACTGACTGCCTTATCTCCCAGACAAGCCGTGTGTTGGTCTATACTTTAACTATTACCTCTACTATGAAATAACAGCAAATCTCTTTTAGCACTTTCTATCAACTATAAAAATTGGCAAACAGGAATAGTGATATACGAAATTGAAAAAGAAATGCAGATATATATGTATGCGTGCGTGTATACGCAAGACAGAAGAGAAATAAACAGTTTAAAAAAAAAAAAAACACAAGCGTTTTGTTCTTACCTCCGGTTCCCGGATTCCTTCAGCACTCTTTATCTAAGCAAAGCAGACACTTATCCCGTCAGCACTGCGAGACAACCTCCCGCCCTTTGCTGAGGGATAATGTCTGCTGATCTACCTAGTGCAGATGTGAGAAGGACAGGACGAGTCCCCAATTGACAATGCTAAATTCCTTTGTCGTATAAATAACCCTTAATGAAGTCTAAGAACACTGTACGCTGTTTACTTAAGAAGTACCGTAAGGGTACGCTAGTTGCGTAACGATCGCTCAGCCGTAGGTGAGACGCTCAAGCGCCACGTTCGCTCACGGCCCAGTGATCACAGGACAGCACGTTATTGGTTATGTCTAGAGTAATGATTCGCTATGGCGTAGCGTACGCTCGAGACCACGAGGAGATCACCAGCGGCGCAGTCGCTCACAACGCTATACCTTTATGTCTAAACCTTTTATCAATGAAATACACAGAATACCTTAATGTGAATACAGGGTGTATGTGCAACCTTGTGTAACCTAACTAACTACAAAGCTGCTTGAGCGTCACCGACGCTCAAGTGAACACTTAAAACTATAGAAAATACACAGATACTGGTTTAGGGTCCAAAGCCTATCAACTGTATTATATCTAATATACTTGTAAAAGAGAATAACAGTACAAATGATACACTACAATATAACAGAGACTTCCTAACCAAAATACAATACTATCTAATACAATACAATACTAGTCTAGGGGAGATATGAGAGAAAAGAGAATAGAGAGAGAGAAATGGAGAGAGATGAGAGAAATTGGCTCACAGTAAGACAATGATTACGGAGAGAAACTTACGCACAAAGGGTATGATCGCATGCGCCTCGATATCCAGCTCCCGATTGTCAGCAAGACAACCGTTGATGAGAGAGAGAAGTTGGATATGGTCGGCCTGCCTATTTATGCCCCACACACAATGCAATCTCACAGTCCCTACAATCCCATTGTCCATTGGACGTCGGAATTCGGCCCTGCATCATAACAAAAGGTCATAGGTTGATTCATACAGGTGGGCTGTGACGATTTCAAACAGCTCAGGTGGGTGGGGAACTAGGTTTCCCGCCGCATACCTGAGTATGAGTAAATAGTAGAAATGGACATAAACTTCTTATGTCCATAACTATTCGCACGAGCGATTAATACGCTCCAAACCAACACCGGAATATTGCTATTTAAATACTCTTCCGATGGGTACCAAACACTACTGCATGACTCCTGTTAGACCCTTCCTACGATACAAAGAGGGATTCCTCAGCTCAGGGACATTCTATATTAACCAAACTTTCAGAATCTATCAAAGGGACCATGATCTACAAACTACATTAATTGTGAAAATATGTAACGAATGAGTCGCACGCTACGACTACATAAACTCTACCGTAAATACGCATACCGTGCGCCCGCGGGTGCACGCTATTGCGGGTATGCGCCTTCACGGGAGAGCGTACGCATGCGCAGCGCGGACCAGTGTGCGGTGCAAATATGGCAGTGTGTATGGGGATATTTTTCTGACTTTGACATAGTCAAAATAGTTCAGTAGTTAATGTAAGTTTGCTCCTAGAATCCATTAGATCCTATCTCCTACAAACACGTTATAACGTCTTCTCAGTCTGGCTGGACTTAGGGCCCCGCTGGATGTGAATCATTTGTCATTATAGAGCAGTTAAAGACTTTCAACCTGTGGAACATGCGGCCGACCTCCCCACATTCCAATATGAACATATGTCTGGGAGCACATGAAACTCCAGAGACGTATGACCTAGTCAACCCATCTCAGTAGGACACAGCTCAGTGCTCTCATTGTTAATGCCAATCTTATTGGTTACCCTGTATTCATAAGCAGAGTTTAGTCAAAGGGCCCTTTACTTAAACTGTCTTTGTGTAAGACTATAGAAGGGAGAAGTTGGGTTAAGGGCGGAGAAGTCCACTAGCCATGAATATTGAGCAGCTCAGCCTTGCCTGGCTCGCGTTCTGCCCCTTTCCATTCACTCATTATCTAGGGCTAGTGAACTTGAAGTAAGGAGTCCCACGGAGAGCTGTCAATGGGAGTCCAAATTTTTATTTGTGCCTGAATACAAATGAATAAAAGAGCAACATATATATCTGGTGAGGGGGGAAGGCCGTACCCTGTCGTAGTACCACAGACTTTGTAAAATGACAAGCAAACCAGTGAGTAACCCTTTGTATCACTTCTGTGGGGGCTACGAGGGTGGTGGGCAGGCAGCTGCTGGTCACGGGCCGACACTGTGCCCGTATGGCTGCTAGCTGGGGCAGGGATCTCTTGGCGCAGGCCGGGGCAGGAGACAAATGCAGCAGGTGGTATCATTGTTCATCGCCTGACAATTATCATTTTTCATTGTCAAGTTTTCACTGTTTTGTTCCTCTCCCTTTCTACCACTTGAAGTCAGGAGCATCTCTAATGGGGGAAAGAAGAGCATTATATTCAGCACTTACAAGCAGGTTATTGTGATTGCTCCCCAGATGGTGCTTACAGCCATATTGGCAGTTCTGGCCATCACTCAGCCATAGAATCACACAGATCCACAATGAGTCCTTGTAAATGATCCAGAATACCCCGTCCCTATAAAAACATAATTAAGGTATATTTAGTGCTTTGTGGAAATACAGGATTTTACGTTAGTTCTTCAGGATAGACCCCGAGTCTCTGTTTAACTGACAGGTTACTGGGTATGAGAACTGTGTATATTTCATTCTGGCGTGAGAGTTCCAGGAACCAGCGTAATTCCGGCGATTTAGCCAATAGAATTAGGGGCCTATCTATTAACATTATTTTTACTAAATATATGTGAAAAAGGGTGTTTTTACTGCTGTGACCCCCGGTGCAGTAAAGTGATGCTGCAAAACGGCAACTTCCTTTATAGCAGCAGGGGTCAAAGCAGCGCACAGGATCTGATACCGGAAGCTCTGCAGTAGCAGCGATCACCATCTCCCTGGACTTGTAAGTATGTTTATCGTGGGGGGGGGGGAGACACCGCGACGTGGGGGTAGGCGTGATGGGAGGGGGATACCCGGCGGCGGTGGTAGCGGCGATGTCAGTGGTGGTGGCACATGCGCAGCAGGACATTGGGGTGTTTTTTCTGAAAAATACCCCAATACTGTTGCAGATTGTCATCGCAGGGACAGAGCTTGCTCACAAGCTCTGTCCCTGCATGCGATAATTGATACTCCCGTGCGATGTAATCAATTATCGCAGTGCGGATTCAGTCGATTTTATCGCATGCCATCCGCATCCTTGGATAGTGCCCATGGCTCCTGGTGGACCCGTCTATACCCCATGGTACTAAATGGAACCCCAGTATTCTCTGTGGACTACGAGAAAAGGATTTACCGGTAGGTAATTAAAATCCTATTTTATTTCGTACTTAAACACATATTGTGCAACACTGTGGGTGAAGGTGGTACCACAGTAATATATTTTATTTCATACTCATACACGTATTGTGCGACACTGTTGGTAAAATTAAATTGCAGTGTTCGATTACACTTTAAGAATTTGATAGTGTGGGCTGGCTCCTCCCTCTATGCCCCTCTTACCAGACTCAGTCTAGGAAACTGTGACCAAGGAGACGGACATACTTTGAGAGAAGGATAGATAAAGACAGTGGTGAGATTCCGAACCAGCACACACACACAGAGGAAAGCTATGCTAACCCAACTTTAAACAGGAACAGCAGCAGCTGAACCAACAATACTTAACCAAGTAACAGTGCAGGAAGAACGAAGCACCAGACGGGCGCCCAGTTTCCTCTACGGACTACGAGAAAAGGATTTACCGGTAGGTAATTAAAATCCTATTTTCTCTTGCATCCTAGAGGATAATAGGGTTCCATTTAGTACCATGGGGAGGTACCAAAGCTCCCAAACCGGGTGGGAGAGTGCTGAGGTTCCTGCAGAACTGATTGACCAAACTGAAGGTCCTCAGGGGCCAAAGTATCGAACTTGTAGAACTTTGCAAACGTGTTCGAACCTGACCAAGTAGCTGCTGGGCAGAGCTGTAAAGCCGAGACACCCCGGGCAGCCGCCCATGAAGAACCCACCGCCATATTAGAGTGGGCCTGTACAGATTTTGGAACCGGCAAGCCTGCCGTGGAATCAGCATAGTGAGCCTGATCCAGCGTGCAATGGACTGCTTGGAAGCAGGACACCCAATTTTATTGGGATCATAAAGAATAAACAGCGAGTCCGATTTTCTGTGACGAGCTGTTTGTTTTACATACACCTTCAAAGCCCTCACAACATACAAAGACTTTGAAGTAGCAGAGGTGTTGGTGACAACCAGAACCACAATAGGTTAGTTGACGTGAAACGCCAACACCACTTTATTCTGTCCTCATGGAAAAGTAAACAGGGGCTCTTGTGAGACAATGCCCTCAACTCCGACACACGTCTTGCCAAAGCCAAGGCCAACAGTGTGACGTCTTCCACGTAAGATATTTTACGTCCACCTCATGTAAAGGTCCAAACCAGTCCGATTGGAGGAACTGCAGCACCAAATTGAGATCCCAAGGTGCCGTGGGAGGCACAAAGGGAGGCTGGATGCACCTCCCCCCTATGTACTAAGCCTTGGAGAGAAATAACGTAGACGGAGATAAAGTACCAATCGGCTCTATCTCTGTCCACTTTATCTCTCTCCATGGCATAGTACCTAGGCCCCTCATTGTCCCCATGATACCCAACAGAGAGTGCCAAAGACTAACATGGAGGAGAAGCAGCTGCAACTTCTTACCTGTGAAGTTGTCATTTGCCGCTCCTCAATGTCAGCGACGCACTGGGTGCACAGCACTTGGGGGGTCATTCCGAGTTTTTCGCTCGTTGCCGATTTTTGCTATGCTGCGATTTGTTGCTAAATGCGCATGGTACGCAGAGCGCATGCGCTAAGTTATTTTACACAAAACTTAGCAGTTTTGCTGTTGATCCTGCGACGCTTTTCAGTCGCACTGCTGATCGGTGAATAATTGACAGGAAAGGGGCGTTTCTGGGAGGTAACTGAGCGTTTTCCGGGAGTGTGCTAAAAAACGCAGGCGTGTCAGGGAAAAACGCGGGAGTGTCTGGAGAAACGGGGGAGTGGCTGGCCGAACGCAGGGCGTGTTTGTGACGTCAAACCAGGAACTAAACGGACCGAGCTGATCGCAATCTAGGAGTAGGTCTGGAGCTACTCAGAAACTGCAAGAAAATATTTAGTAGCAGTTCTGCTAATCTTTCGTTCGCTATTCCGCTAAGCTAAAATACACTCCCAGAGGGCGGCGGCCTAGCGTTTGCAATGCTGCTAAAAGCAGCTAGCGAGCGAATAACTTGGAATGACCCCCTTGGTTATGACGTCACAGCCGTACTCCCAGTTGGGGGAGTAAATTTGTACACCACTTGCTGTAGCAGAAATGGGTGTGCCATTCTACGGGGGTAGCGATCCTTGCCTCCAATAGGAAGGATGTTCGATGGGGGTGGTGGTGGGAAGGGGTTAGTGCACCTATTTTTTAAAACATCTCGGTTACTACCCATGCACAGGAATGTAAAGAGACATCCATTACACTGTACAATAGTAACTATAAAACTATGAAATTATGCTCATGTGCAGTAGGGATCACCTTACTTCTAACATATCGCAGGGATACAATCCTATATAAAAGGCTAACGCTGCTCCTAACCTCTATTGGGGACGTCAAGTGTTTTGCGTGCCGGCGGCCACTAGATGGCGCCAAATGGTGCAATTCAAATGTTGCTCCGTTTGGGCACGCACAGCCGCAGACACTGACATTACTATTATGTTGTTCCATCATATTGACAGACTGGTAACTAGTCCTAAATAAATAAAACCCTGTATTGTCACAATCACCAATGGCAGATACTCACGGTGCCTGCTCACTACTGATCCAATGGCAGGTTCTCACGGTGCCTGCTCACCACCGATCCAATGGCAGGTCATCACTGTGCCTGCTAACTAATGCTCCAATGGCAGGTTCTCATGGTGCCTGCTCACCATTGCTCCAATGTCAGGCTCTCATGGTGCCTGCTCACCACTGCTCCAATGGTAGGTTCTCATGGTGCCTGCTCACCATTGCTCCAATGTCAGGTTCTCATGGTGCCTGCTCACCACTGCTCCAATGGTAGGTTCTCATGGTGCCTGCTCACCACTGACCCAATGGCAGGTTCTCACGGTGCTTGCTCACCACTGCTCCAATGGCAGGTTCTCACGGTGCCTGATCTTCACTGATCCAATAGCAGGTTCTCACTGTGCCTGCTCACTACTGCTCCAATGGCAGGTCCTCACAGTGCCTGCTCACCACTGATCCAATGGCAGGTCCTCAACACTGTACTAATGGCAGGTTCTCATGGTGCCTGCTCACCACTGCTCCTATGGCAGGTCGTCACGGTGACTGCTCACCACCGTACCAATGGCAGGTCCTCACGGTGCCTGCTCACCACTGTACCAATGGCAGGGCCTCACGGTGCCTGCTCACCACTGCTCCAATGGCAGGGCCTCACGGTGCCTGCTCACCACTGCTCCAATGGCAGGTCCTCACGGCGCCTGCTCACCACTGCTCCAATGGCAGGTCCACACGGGGTATCCGGTTGATAGACAGTGTCTAGTTAGACAATCAATAGATAGACACCGTATGTTAGACAGACATTAGGTCGACAGGGTCAAGAGGTCGACATGAAAAAAGGTAGATGGTACAAAAGGTCAACATGGTCAAAAGGTCGACAGGGTCAAAAGGTCGACATAAAAAGATAGACTTTTTTTTTTTTTTTTTTTACATGTTTTTGGACTATTTCATACCTTCTCTATCCATGTCAGCATAGAGCTGGTTATAAACCTTGTGGCGAGCGAAGAGTGGCGAGCAAAGCGAGGGTATGCCTTTCTACAATTGGGGGTCCCTGATGACAAAACTATCCACACAAACCACAAAAATGCAAAAAACATGGTGTCTACCTTTTTTATGTCGACCATTTTCATTTCGACCTTTTGACTCTGTCGACCTTTTGTACTATTTTCCTCTGATGAAACGACCGGGGCTAATGGTCGAGAAACGCGTTAGATGACGGCATTGGAGTGACCTCTTCATTTGGACCATCTGATACTGCCCTATTGCTGGGTAACAATTATATAACCCTAACCCACTGCAAGGGACTCCGTGCATCTGATCCCGGCTTTAAAGGACTACCCAGCTGCGCTATCTGGATAGCACCCAGGCAGCACAGCGAACGCCGGTACATGGGGCATAGATAGCGGAGGTCCTGGGTTATCCCGGTAAGACAACTACCATGGGTATCGGTGAGAAGCAGCACGAGACAGTTGTTTGTTATCATTATCCCCAGTAAACAGCTATTTGCATCAGCGGCACGGGAGGACAAGTGCCGCTCAGCTATACGGGACATTTTCTAATTACCCACGTTACCTGATTGGGACGGTATGTAAGCAGTTTTAGCTGCATGGTGATTCTCTCTTCAACACTTCATTTCACAGAACTGTGTCACAGACACTTTGCATATTAATCAACTGGCTCTTTGGATGAATTTTGGTGAGCTAATATGCACCTCATTTAAATACAGGCTGGCCAGCCAGTGTGGACATTTTATAATTATTAAGTCAGTACACAGAATTGAGACTGCGATTTGGGAAATACATTCTGAATTGTTACATTAATAGTTACAATCTCTGAGAGACTGCCATATCCCTTTTGGTTTCATCTCACTAGATATAGATGGTCTTTTAAATTTAGTAGTGGCATTTGCTATATTATTGTATTTATGTGGTCACTCCTAAAGATTATATTTTATTTATCCAATATTGGATTATTAATAAAACAATCTATATTTTAACTTTGATCCTTTTGCGCACAGATTGTTTTTTTTTCCATTTGACCTTTTGTACTGTCTACCTTTTTCATGTCGACCTTTTGACCATGTCGACCTAATGTCTGTCTAACATATGGTGTCTATCTATCAACTGTCTAACTAGACACTGTCTATCTATCAACCCACACCCCCTCACGGTGCCTGCTCACCACTGCTCTGCCATGCAGAGGCCAGAGATTGTGTGTATGGGGTAAGATAGAATATAGCTATGTACGATATGCAATGTTTATTAATTTGCAAGAAAACAGGTGTAAAGATCTGGAACCTGTAGAGGGGCACAATCTTTGATGCTCGCAGTCCCCCTCCAGTCAAAGGTTACACTTTGAAACAGACATTTGGGCCTGATTCAGCATAAAACATACAAAGTAGCCACATCAGCGAGCACATTGAATGCTTGATGTTTCAGACCCCCATATTTTGTTTTAATTAATTTCTTATCTCCCACTGAACTGATAAAAATAAGATTTTACTTACCGGTAAATCTATTTCTCGTAGTCCGTAGAGGATGCTGGGGACTCCATAAGGACCATGGGGAATAGACGGGCTCCGCAGGAGATAGGGCACTTTAAGAAAGACTTTAGGATTCTGGGTGTGCACTGGCTCCTCCCTCTATGCCCCTCCTCCAGACCTCAGTTAGGGAAACTGTGCCCAGAGGAGACGGACAGTACGAGGAAAGGATTTTAGTTAACCTAAGGGCAAGAAGCATACCAGCCACACCAATCACACCGCATAACCTGTGATAAACTATCCAGTAAACAGCATGAACAACAACATAGACTCGGTTCAAACCGATGAAACTATAACATAACCCTTATGTAAGCAAAAACTATATACAAGTCTTGCAGAAGAAGTCCGCACTTGGGACGGGCGCCCAGCATCCTCTACGGACTACGAGAAATAGATTTACCGGTAAGTATAATCTTATTTTCTCTAACGTCCTAGAGGATGCTGGGGACTCCGTAAGGACCATGGGGATTATACCAAAGCTCCCAAACGGGCGGGAGAGTGCGGATGACTCTGCAGCACCGATTGAGCAAACAGGAGGTCCTCCTCAGCCAGGGTATCAAACTTATAGAACTTTGCAAAGGTGTTTGACCCCGACCAAGTAGCTGCTCGGCACAACTGTAATGCCAAGACCTCTCGGGCAGCCGCCCAAGAAGAGCCCACCTTCCTAGTGGAATGGGCCTTAACCGATTTAGGCAATGGTAATCCTGCCGTAGAATGCGCCTGCTGAATCGTGTTACAGATCCAGCGAGCAATAGTCTGCTTTGAAGCAGGAGCGCCAACCTTGTTGGCCGCATACAGAACAAACAGAGCTTCAGTCTTCCTGATCCTAGCTGTTCTGGACACATAAATCTTCAAAGCCCTGACCACATCCAGGGACTCGGAATCCCCCAAGTCCCACGTAGCCACAGGCACGACAATAGCTTGGTTCATATGAAAAGATGAGACCACCTTTGGCAGAAATTGAGGACGAGTCCTCAATTCTGCCCTATCCACATGAAAAACCAGGTAGGGGCTTTTATATGACAAAGCCGCCAATTCCGAAACACGCCTTGCAGAAGCCAAGGCCAATAACATAACCACTTTCCAAGTGAGATATTTAAATTCCACCGTCTTGAGTGGTTCAAACCAAGGTGACTTGAGGAAACTTAATACCACGTTAAGATCCCAAGGCGCCACCGGAGGTACAAATGTCTGTACTTCAGGAAGAGAAGCCAATTCTTTTTGGAAGAAAATGGATAAGGCCGAAATTTGGACCTTTATGGACCCTAATTTTAGGCCCAAATTCACTCCCGTTTGCAGGAAGTGAAGCAGACGGCCCAAATGGAACTCCTCCGTAGGAGCAGTTCTGGCCTCACACCAAGACACATATTTTCGCCATATACGGTGATAATGTTTCGATGTCACGTCCTTCCTAGCCTTGATCAGGGTAGAAATGACCTGCTCCGGAATACCTTTTTCCGCTAGGATCCAGCGTTTAACCGCCATGCCGTCAAACGCAGCCGCGGTAAGTCTTGGAACAGACAGGGCCCCTGCTGCAGCAGATCCTGTCTTAGGGGAAGAGGCCACGGATCTTCTGTGAGCAACTCTTGCAGATCCGGATACCAAGTCCTTCGTGGCCATTCCGGAACAATGAGGATCGTTCTGACTCCTCTTAGCCTTATTATTCTCAACACCTTGGGTATGAGAGGTAGAGGAGGGAACACATAGACCGATCTGAACACCCAAGGTGTCACTAGAGCGTCTACCGCTACCGCCTGAGGGTCCCCGGAACCTGGCGCAATACCGCTTTAGCTTTTTGTTGAGATGGGACGCCATCATGTCTATCTGAGGCAGTCCCCACCAACCCACGATCTGTGCGAAGACTTCTGGATGAAGTCCCCACTCTCCCGGATGCAGGTCGTGTCTGCTGAGGAAGTCCACTTCCCAGTTGTCCACCCCTGGGATGAATACTGCTGATAGGGCGCTTACATGGCCTTCCGCCCAGCGAAGAATCCTGGTCGCTTCTGCCATGGCCACTCTGCTCCTTGTGCCGCCTTGGCGGTTTACATGAGCCACTGCTGTGACATTGTCTGACTGAATCAGAACCGGTTTGTCCCAAAGCAATGCCTCCGCTTGGCGTAGGGTGTTGTATATGGCCCTCAACTCCAGGACATTGATGTGGAGACCAGTCTCTAGATTTGTCCAGAGACCTTGGAAATTTCTTCCCAGTGTGACCGCTCCCCAACCTCGGAGGCTTGCGTCCGTGGTCACCAGGATCCAGTCCTGAATTCCGTACCTGCGGCCTTCTAGGAGGTGAGCACTGTGCAGCCACCACAGGAGAGATACCCTGGCTCTGGGAGACAGGGGGATCCTCTGATGCATTTTTAAATGGGACCCGGACCATTTGTCCAGTAGATCCCATTGAAAGGTCCTCGCATGGAACCTGCCGAAGGGGATGGCCTAGTACGATGCCACCATCTTCCCCAGGACACGTGTGCAATGATGCACTGAAACCGTTTTTAGCTTTAATAGGTTCCTGACCAGGGCTATGAGCTCCTGAGCCTTTTCCATCGGAAGAAAAACCTTTTTCTGGTCTGTGTCTAGAATCAGACCCAGAAAGGTCAGGCGCGTTGTAGGAACTAGCTGGGACTTCGGTAAATTGAGAATCCAGCCATGCCCCTGCAACATCCTCACCGACAGCGACACGCTGTCCAGCAACTTCTCCCGAGATCTCGCCTTTATGAGGAGATCGTCCAAGTATGGGATAATTGTGACCCCCTGCTTGCGCAGGAGCACCATCATTTCCGCCATTACCTTGGTGAAAATTCTCGGGGCTGTGGAAAGCCCAAACGGCAACGTCTGAAATTGGTAATGACAGTCCTGTACTGCAAATCTCAGGAACGCCTGATGAGGAGGGAAAATCGGAACATGAAGGTATGCATCCTTTATGTCCAGGGACACCATCCAATCCCCCCCCTCCAGGCTGGCGATGACCGCTCTGAGCGATTCCATCTTGAACTTGAACTTTTTCAAGTACAAGTTCAGGGATTTTAGATTAAAAATGGGCCCGACCGAACCGTCCGGTTTCGGGACCACAAACAGGGTTGAGTAATACCCCTTTCTTTGCTGGAGAAGAGGAACTTTGACTATCACCTGTTGAAGATGCAATTTTTGAATTGCAGTCAACACTAACTCCCTCTCTGAAGGGGAAGCTGGCAGAGCCGATTTGAAAAACCGGCGAGGAGGCACGTCTTCGAATTCCAGCCTGTATCCCTGAGAAACAATCTCTATAGCCCAGGGATCCACCTGTGAGTGAACCCAGACCTGGCTGAAAAATCGAAGACGCGCCCCCACTTGAGCTGACTCCCCCCGGGAAGCCCCAGCGTCATGCGGTGGACTTTGCAGATGTAGGGGAGGACTTCTGCTCCTGGGAACTAGCTCCATGCAGCTTTTTTCCCTTGCCTTTTCCTCTGGCAAGGAAGGACGATCCCCGTACCTTCTTGCTTTTATTGGAACGAAAGGACTGCATTTGATAATGAGGTGCCTTTTTAGTATGCTGCGGGGGGACATAAGGTAAGAAATTCGATTTACCGGCCGTAGCAGTAGAGACAAGGTCCGAGAGGCCTTCTCCAAACAACTCCTCCCCTTTGTAAGGCAACAACTCCATATGCCGCTTTGAGTCGGCATCCCCCGTCCACTGTCGGGTCCACAGGAGTCGCCTAGCAGAAATAGACATAGCATTTATTCTGGAGCTTAGTAAACAAATGTCTCTTTGAGCATCCCTCATATATAAAGCAGCATCTTTGATATGCTCTAGGGTCATTAGAATGGAATCCTTATCTAGGGTTTCAAGTTCCGTAGATAAGGAATCTGTCCATGCTGCGATAGCACTACACACCCAGGCCGATGCCATAGCCGGTCTAACGATAGTACCGGAATGTGTGTAAATGTGCTTCATGGTAACCTCCTGCCTACGATCAGCAGGATCCTTGAGGGTAGCAGTATCCTGAGAAGGCAGTGCCACCTTCTTGGATAAGCGTGTCAACGCCTTGTCTACTTTAGGCGAAGATTCCCATTGTATCCTGTCCTTTTGTGGAAAGGGATACGCCATAAAAATCCTTTTGGGAACTTGTAGTCTCCTATCTGGAGACTCCCAAGCCTTTTCGCACAAGTCGCTTAGTTCAAATGAGGACGGAAAAGTGACCTCAGGCTTTTTCCCCTTATACATGTGTACCCTCGTGTCACGGACAGGGGGTTCCTCAGTAATATGCAAAACCTCTATAATGGCCATAATCATGTAACGAATACCTTTCGCCACCTTTGGCTGTAATTTTGCATCCTCATAGTCGACACTAGAGTCAGTCTCTGTGTCGGTATCTGTGTCAGTGATCTGGGATATGGTGCGTTTTTGAGACCCTGAAGGTCCTGGTGCCACAGGGACAGGCATGGTCTGACTTCCTGACTGATCCCTAGCTTCAGCCTTGTCTAATCGTTTATGCAGTAAATTTACATTTGCATTCAAGACATTCCACATATCCACCCAGTCCGGTGTCGGCGTTGCCGACGGCGACCTGACCATCATGCACTCCCCCTCCTCCTTCTCAGGTGAGCCTTCCTCATCAAACATGTCGACACACACGTACCAACACAATTCACACACACAGGGAATCTCTTTTCTGAAGACAGGTTCCCCTTGAGGCCCTTTGGAGAGACAGAGAGAGAGAGTATGCCAGCACACACCCCAGCGCTATATGTCCCTGGAGAAAAACACAGAATGTTTACCCAGTAGCGCTGCTGTAGTGTATAAACGCCAATAATGTGCCCCCCCTCTACTTTAAAACCCCCTTACACCATGTGTCAAGCAGGGGAGAGTCCGGGGAGCTTCCTCTCAGCGGTGCTGTGTAGAGAAAATGGCGCTGGTGAGTGCTGAGGGAGAAGCCCCGCCCCCTCGGCGGCGGGCTTATCCCGCTCAAACGTATACAAAAATGGCGGGGGCTCTTTTATATACATGTACAGTGCCCACCTGTACATGTATATACACTTTTGCCATAGGAGAGGTGTTTTTTTGCTGCCCGGGGCGCCACCCCTGTGCCCTGCACCCATACAGTGACCGGAGTGTGTGAGGTGTAGCGGAGCAATGACGCACAGCTGCAGTGCTGTGCGTTACCTCTGTGAAGCACCGAAGGCTTCTGCCGCCTGAGACGTCTTCTGTCTTCATTTCTTCTGGCTCTGTGAAGAGAACGGCGGCGCGGCTCTGGGGTGAACGCCCAGGACGAACCTGTGTTCATTCCCTCTGGAGCTAATGGTGTCCAGTAGCCAAGGAAGCAGAGCCTAACATTTAAGTAGGTCTGCTCCTCTCTCCTCAGTCCCTCGATGCAGGGAGCCTGTTGCCAGCAGTGCTCCCTGAAAAAGAGAAAAAATCCTAACAAAAATGCATTCTAAGCAGGAAACTCAGGAGAGCTCCCTGCAGTGCACCCATTCTCCTCTGGACACAGTCTAAAACTGAGGTCTGGAGGAGGGGCATAGAGGGAGGAGCCAGTGCACACCCAGAATCCTAAAGTCTTTCTTAAAGTGCCCTATCTCCTGCGGAGCCCGTCTTTTCCCCATGGTCCTTACGGAGTCCCCAGCATCCTCTAGGACGTTAGAGAAAGGAGATTGCACATTGGTTGCTGAGCTTTACTGGAAATTTGCAAATGATTGTGCTCATTGGAATGGCTGAGAACAAGCATAGGAATGTCACCTTAAATGAGGTGGGTGGTATTCTGGATGCCGGCTGTTGGGATCCTGGCGCTCAGTATACCGGCGTTGGAATCCCGTCACCCGGCATACCGACAACTATTCTTCCTTTTGGGGGTCCACGACCCCCCTGGAGGGAGAATAAATAGCGTGGCGCGGATAGTGCACCTCCGTGCCCGCAAGGGGCTCATATGCGCCGGCCTCGCTGCCGGCCTGCCGGCGCAGGTAAGCTGGGTGCCAGGAGCCCGATCGCAGGCCACTCATGCTACACCCAATGAGACAAAGCAAATTGATAATGGCCCTCATTCCGAGTTGATCGCTCGCAAGGCGAATGTAGCAGAGTTACACACGCTAAGCCGCCGCCTACTGGGAGTGAATCTTAGCTTCTTAAATGTGCGACCGATGTATGCGCAATATTGCGATTACAAACGAGTTAGCAGTTTTTGAGTAGCTTCAGACTTACTCTGCCTGTGCGATCAGTTCAGTGCTTTTCGGTCCTGGCTGACGTCATAAACACACCCAGCGTTCGCCCAGGCACTCCCACCGTTTCCCCGGCCACTCCTGTGTTTTCTCCGGAAACGGTAGCGTTTCCAGCCACACGCCCCTAAAACGCCGTGCATCCGCCCAGTAACACCCATTTCCTGTCAATCACAATGCGAACGTCGGAGCGATGAAAAAGCCGTGAGTAAACTTACTTTCTTCATAGTAAAGTTACTTGGCGCAGTCGCAGTGCGAACATTGCGCATGCGCACTAAGAGAATTCTCACTGCGATGCGATGAAAATCTCCGAGCGAACAACTCGGAATGAGGGCCAAAGTTAAGGTGGTAAATCTATGAATTCCTGTTGTATCAGTGAATTTGTATTGTACATTGGGCCTAATTCAGATCTGATCGCAGCAACAAATTTGTTAGCAAATGGGCAAAACCATGTGCACTGCAGGTGTGGCAGATGTAACATGGGCAGAGAGAGTTAGATTTGGGTGGGGTGTGTTCAAACTGAAATCTAAATTGCAGTGTAAAAATAAAGCAGCCTGTATTTACCCTGCACAGAAACAATATAACCCACCCACATCTAACTCTCTCTGCACATGTTACACCCCCCCCCACCCCCCGCCGCAGTGCACATGGGGGGGTCATTACGAGTTGCTCGCTCGTTGCCGATTTTCGCAACGGAGCGATTAAGGCAAAAATGCTCTCAAAACTTAGTAGATTTACTCACGTCCGAACTAAGAATTTTCATCGTTGAAGTGATCGGAGTGTGATTGACAGGAAGTGGGTGTTTCTGGGCGGAAACTGGCGGTTTTCTGGGAGTGTGCGGAAAAACGCCGGCGTGCCAGGATAAAACGCGGGAGTGTCTGGAGAAATGGGGGAGTGGCTGGGCGAACGCAGGGCGTGTTTGTGACGTCAAACCAGGAGCGAAACGGGCTGAGCTGATCGCAGTGTAGGAGTAAGTCTCGAGCTACTCAGAAACTGCTAAGAATTATTTATTTGCAATTCTGCTAATCTTTCGTTCACTATTCTGCTAAGCTAAGATACACTCCCAGAGGGCGGCGGCCTAGCGTGTGCAATGCTGCTAAAAGCAGCTAGCGAACGAACAACTTGGAATGAGGACCCTGGTTTTGCCCATTAGCTAACATATTTGCTGCTGCGATCAGATCTGAATTAAACCCATTGTGCTTTGCATGCTATACAGGACAGGATTCATAACATGCATAACATACATTGCTGTGTGTGTATAGACTACAGCATTACTACGGGTTCACTATGGTATGCCGGCGGTCGGGCTCCCGGCGACCAGCATACCGGCGCCGGGAGGCCGACCGCCGGCTTACCGACAGTGTGGCGAGCGCAAATGAGCCCCTTGCGGGCTCGCTGCGCTCGCCACGCTACGGGCACAGTGGCACGCTACGCACGCCACGCTATTTTATTCTCCCTCCAGGGGGGGTCGTGGACCTCCACGAGGAAGAATAAGTGTCGGTATGCCGACTGTCGGGATTCCGGCGCCGGTATATTATGCGCCGGGATCCCGTCAGTCGGCATACTGAAGACCACCCCATTACTACAGTACTGTATTGGTTCCTATATTATGGTGACTAGATGCCTCCAGACAGGTACCGTGGACACATGATCCCCATATAGGGAAACTATCAGCATCAGTGCTAATGACCCTACGTTTGAGCTACACTAGGTCACCAGGCGGATGGATAATATAATATCTAAATTAGAAAGGTGTAATAATAGCCCCCACATTTCATAGGCAGTCCCTGCATAACATTAATGCAGCCATGGGCACAAGAGAACTTTACTGACTTTGAATTGTGAATTATACATTTAGGGGTATTGATAAAGTTATTGAGTACCAGCCGGTAATTTGCTTGTGTGAATATATTTATTAATAGACAGGGGCGCCGAGGTGGGGGAGGGGGGTTACTAATTACCTGTCCCAGGTCTGATGGAGGGGCCCAGGTCGAAACTGCTGTGTGCTGGGCTGCAGTGTAGCCAGGGATTAGCTTAAAAATAAAAGGCTCTCTACTGCCCTGTTCATATATCATTTCTTGCTGTTTAAAATTTTGGGGGACATGTACAAAGCAGTGATAAAAGTGGAGACGTGAGCCAGTGGAGAAGTTGCCCATGGCAACCAATCAACTGCTCTGTATAATTTTATAGTATGCAAATTATAAATGTTACGTCAATGCTGATTGGTTGCCATAGGCAACTTCTCCACTGGCTCAGTTGTCCACTTTCATCAATTCTTAGTACATGTTCCCTATGTGTTAATTGCTCAGACTGCATTTGGCGAATTCTAGACTTCTATAGAATGCAGTGCTGCAAGTATGGGGCGCTATGGCGTACCGGTAAGAAATTCCCAGGTGGTACGCAGTACCGCCGGGCTGTCCACCATACCTGTCTCCCGCTGGCTGCTATGTGAGGGGAGGAGAGCGTAGCACCTCTCCTGCCCCTCAATTCTCTGGGATGTCCATCGGTCTCCGGCGGCTGCGGCGGCGGGGTGAATCTCATAAGGCACCGGTTTGCTAGCCAATCAGAGCTCGTGGACCGGCAGCCGTGGCTCCTGATTGGCTGCCGGTCCGCGAGCTCTGATTGGCTAATGAACCGACGCCTCATTTGAGATACCCGCCGCCGGAGCTGCAGAGACCGGACTTCACGAGCATTGAGGGGCAGGAGAGACGCTGCGCTGTGCTCTCCTCCCCTCACACAGGACAGCAGAAACAAGAGGCAGCGGTGAGCAGAGGGGGGGGGGGGGCACTGTATACCTGGCACTGTGGGGGCATTTATAATCTGGCACTGTGGGGGCATTTGTGTATCTGGCACTGTGGGGGCATTTGTATACCTGACACTGTGGGGGCATTTGTATACCTGGCACTGTGGGGGCATTTGTATACCTGGCACTGTGGTGGCATTTGTATATCTGGCACTGTGGGGGCATTTGTATATCTGGCACTGTGGGGGCATTTGTATATCTGGCACTGTGGGGGCATTTTTATATCTGGCACTGTGGGGGCATTTGTGTATCTGGCACTGTGGGGGCATTTGTATATCTGCCACTGAAGGGCAATGTATATCTGGCACTATTGGGGTCATATGTGTATCTGGCCCCCCCATATGTGTATCACGCCCCCATTTTCATTGGCCACGCCCATTTTTGGCGCACACAGTACCTATAAGACATTTTTTCTACTTGCACCACTGATGGAATGTGACTGCGGCATTGTAGCAGGGGAGTCAGTACTTGTTACAGGTCACCAGTAAACTAAGCTGTACATTGTTTCTCAAACCTGCTCTTTAATCTTTTAAGTAATAATCCCCTGATACAAAGGTTCCCAACACAGAAAATATGTTGTTTATCTGTGATGTGAAATTCATGTATGTAGGCTATCGATTACAAATATTTTGCTGCAATAATTACAACTATTTAAAAAAAAAATGTAAAAAAAATTATCTGAACTTGTTAGTTTGATTTAGCGTCATTCTGAGCTTGGTAATATCTCTTTCACCCCACCAATTATTAACGCATCAACCAGGGTATGGCTTGGTGTGAGAGGGTCCCCGAAAAATAACCCATATCCAGGGACCCTGGAATCCAATGCCGGGTAGCGAGCAGGGTTGGACCCAGGAAGGATTTGGGTAGTGGGGCATTGTGTGAACAGGTGATCTGGGTCATCCAAACTGTGTCCCATTTACAGCATAGGGAAAGCTGCATTTTTGACGCTTGGTCATGATGTCATCTCCAAACTCCGACAGAACAGTTAACACTGCACCTGATATAAACAGGGACCCCATAGGTTTCTACTGCGATTGCAAATTGGGGATCACAGCAGGGGATTTCCTATGCCACCCAAAAACATGTGTTTTCATGGGGATCGTCTTCATTTTTTTTTTATAGGCCTTAATGTTTGCAAGAGTAATTGTGATTGTTTTGCTAATCTTAGACTTTTTGTGGGACTTAGGCCCAGATTTATCAAGCCTTGGAGAGTGATAAATTGCACGGTATTAAAAGTTCCAACCAATCAGCACTTAACGGTCATTTTTCAAAAATGTTGGCCTAGATTTATCAAGCCTTGGAGGACGGGATGTACTAACCTTGTCCGCGGCGCTATATGCCCTCTTAACACTCCGGGCACTTCTCTGCGCTTACTTCCCTCCCCAGCCACTCGGCCTTTCTCTTCCGATGTTTTATCTGTGAAACACCGGTATGAATTAACAGTAGCCCTGCCACTCCTCCGTTGCGGCCACTCCGGGCTCGGCGCATTTGGAGCTAGAGAAGGACCAATAGGTGGCGCCAGGTAATGTGATGGAAAGGACAAGTAATGCGGAAACAACTGAGGAGAAAGGCAATGCTGGGCGGCAGGGGAGGGAGGTAGGCGTGGAGAAGTAACCTGAGCGGTAAGAGGGCATTTAGCGCCGTGGACAAGCTTAGTACATCCCACCCAGAGAGTGATAAATTGCATTGTGATAAAGTACCAGCCAATCAGCTTCCTATCTGCCATGTTTGAAAAAAAAAAAAAAAATGACAGTAGGAGCTGATTGGTTGGTACTTTATCACCATGCAATTTATCACTCTCCAAGGCTTGATAAATCTGGGCCTAAGTTTAAAAAATGATGGGTCCATCATATGCTTTACGAACATACAACTCAACATTACCATTCTCTCAGTACAAATGTATGGCCAATCTGTGGCACAGGACTGAATATTATTATTTACACAACTTATATTTACACAACTTATATTAACAACAGACAAATGACAAAAAAAGAAAACGTTTTGTTGGTAGTGAATTTGGTCGCACGTAGATGATTGTCAAGATCAATTATTATAGTCAATAAAGATTTGTGAATTTGTATATTACTGAATTAGTGAATTAGATAGTAGTAGTAGTGCTAATGTTAAGATATGGTTAATAATTTATTAGTTGGTAACTGATAGTTGTGCAAAAATAGCATCATGTGGAAGGGACTTGGTGAGTTTTCCCATGCTCCAAAATATTGATTTACTTAACTTAAATTACATTTGCAGAAAAATCAAGGTTTTTTCCAAGATATATTCCTCCTTCAGACACCTACAGGTTTCCCATGCTGACTAGAAAGTGTCTTGTTTGTAAAACAGGCGGCATGTGAACTTTTACTTGTGAACTAATTGTTATTTTCCTACGGTGGCAGGCAGCTGTATGTTGGCGCTGACCTCTTCACCTCTGCTGGTGTGGCACTGTATGGGCCTGCTCCAGGAACAGCAGGTGGCAATATTGTTTAACCCTCATTACAGTCCTCTTTACGACAAGAACTGCTGTTCCCAGCCAGTGGGGCATGTGATGTGCGTGAGCCGTGTGTCTGAGGGTGGGTGCACAGAGAAAGGGTCAGAGGGGATTCTAGTTAATGTTTCATTCTTTCACTGAAAGAGATGCAGAACTTTTCTGGCAGCGGAGAAATGCACTGAGATTTTAATTTGTCTCTCTTAAACTACGTCTTTGTAGGACAAGGGGATAGGATAACGTGGGGGATTGCTGAGGGCGGTTCCACGGACATTGCCCAGATAAAGTTAGTATACTTCCCTTTTTCAGTTGTGATTTTAAGGATGGGGGGGGGGGGGGTAATTCTGATCTGATTGCTGGGCAGCGATTTTACAGCACTGTGATCACAAAGTCGCCGCCTACAGGGGGAGTGTCTTTTCGCTGTGCAAGTGTGAGAACGCATGTGTAGCAGAGCTGCACAAACTGATTTTGTGCAGTCTCTGCGCAGCTCAGGACTTACTCAGCCGCTGCGATCACATCAGGCTGTTCGGGACCAGAAATGACGTCAGACACCCTCCCTGAAAACGCCTGGTCCCGCCTGTGTTTTTCCAGACAGTCCCTGAAAACGGTCAGTTAACACCCACAAATGCCCTCTTCCTGTCAATCTTCTTGCGAACGCCCGCGCGAATGGATCCTTCGCACAAACCCGTCGCTGACCGGCGATCCCCTCTGCAGCCGTCCATCGCGCCTGCGCATTGCGGTGCATACGCATGCGGAGTTCGGATCTGATCGCCCGCTGTGCGAAAACACCCAGCAGCGATCAGATCTGAATTACCCCTCAGGTTTGATCTATTTAGAACTCAATGTATAGCACTTACAGCCATTGTAGTGCTTAAGCCGACTTGTATGTATAAGAGACTTTAAAAGTCCTAAAGTTATCAACACAAATAATGCGCTGTTCAAATAACTAAAAAACATATCCAAAAATATCAGAAATTGCAACATTAAATAATGGGGTATTGGTAATATATGGTATGTCTGGGCTGTCCAGGGAAAAACTTCAAATGAATCTCATAATATAACCGGTTTTGACTCTTGAAACGTATTTACATACATTTGTGACTGCTAAAACAAAGCAGAAATGAAATATGCCCGCGCTCGGTTTTATTTTGTATATGGTACCACAGGCGTGCGCAGAGACTGACTGGCGGGTGCCGCTCCGGACTCCCCCCCCTCCACGGCATTATAGTGTTCTCTCACATCCCCTGTCCTGGATATAGACTGCTCACCTGGGCCGCCCAGGTGAGCGGACCAGGTAAGCAGTCTATATCCAGGACAGGGGAGGTGAGAAAACACTATAATGCCGTGGAGGGGGGGAAGTCCGGAGCGGCACCCGCCAGTCAGTCTCTGCGCACGCCTGTGTATGGTACCAGTATTAGTGTCATACTGTATATGCTTTAGAAAATAGAAAGAGTTTTGCTATCAGCGCTAACAATAATATACTGCAAATCTATGTGTACAGATGTGCCCGCCTTCATCTTAGCCGCGAACATAACTGTTTTAGGTACATTACTTTCCAGCATATTGCACTTATTTGTACGGGATGCAGTCAGGATACCGATGGACAGGATCCCTGCGCTCGAAAAACCGACTCCGGGATCCCGTCTGTAGCAGGAACACTGGCGTCGAAATCCAGACAGGACTCTGGATCCTGGAGTTTAAATACCAACGCCAGGAATCCTGATTCTTCTTACAGCGGAATGCAATCGCACCCCGCCGCACGAGGGGAAGTGTCTAGGTTAAGCCATCAGAAGGGGGGTTAGGTTTTAGGGATGGGAAGGTTAGGGTTAGGCACCTAGGGCAGAGCCGGATTAAGGCTATGGGGGGCCTGAGGCACTTCAAAGGAGGGGCCCCTAACAAAGCGGCAGGCAGATTCATTATATATATATATATATATATATATACACTCACTTCTCCCATGTACAGAAAAAGAAAAATACCAGGGGCACCTGAGGAAACCCACATTTGGTTGAAACAGCTGTCGGGCTGCGACTGGATATCTCTCTGACATGTTATTCCTGTAAGGAAAAAACTTTATCACTGCTTTTGCATCTGAAACGTGAGTGCTGGTATTTTTCTTTTTCTGTACCTGGGAGAAGTGTGTGCTTATAATACCGTTTTTACCGTGCACCGCCACATATTTTCTTGTCTATTTTTTTCTGAGTGCTGTTAAATATGTTTTGTATGTATATATATATATATACACATATATATATAAAACACACACATGCATATACAATATATGTTTATATATACTGTATATTATTATTATTATTACATTTTATTTATAGGGCGCCACAAGTGTTTCGCAGCGCCGTACAAAGGACAGTACAGGGAGACAAAACTTAGCATAACAATAAATAACAAAAATGGAGTGCAGGTAACAAAGAGCAACACAATTCTAAAAACATAATACAGCTTAGATGTAAGTAGCGAAGGAGTAATCATTGTACTACTTGGGGCTGGCGGCCATAGATAGAGATGAGCCTTTACCAGCAGGAGAGAAAGCAGGTAAAGATGGTCGCTGAGTGAAATGTGTCAAGAAGAGGGTTTAGACAAGAGGAAAGAGGGCCCTGCTCTGAAGAGCTAACAATCTAGTGGGGAGGGGCAACAGACAGATGACATGAGGTGCAAGCAGGTAAGCCTGATGGTGGTATGCGAGCAAAGCAGAGATGTCCAAGGCATGGGGCACGGGGATGGAGGAGCAACCTAAGGACTAGGTTATGCATTGGAGGGGTACGCTTTGATGAATAGGTGGGTTTTCAATGCCCGTTTGAAGCTTTGCAAGGTCGGGGAGAGTCTAATGGAGCGGGGGAGCGCATTCCAATGAAGGGGTGCAGCACGGGCAAAATCCTGAACTCGTGCATGGGAAGCAGTGACCAAGGCAGAGGAGAGGCGACGGTCATCAGCCGACCGTAGTGGGCGGGAGGGAGTATGAAGGGAGAGGAGGTTGGAGATGTAGGGAGCAGTGGAATTAGAGATGGCCTTGTATGTGAGGGTGAGGAGTTTGAAGAGGATTCTGTAGGGGAATGGGAGCCAGTGTAGATTTTGTTGAAGGGGAGTGGCAGAAGTGGTGCGGCGGGAGAGGAAGATGAGCCTAGCTGCAGAGTTGAGGACAGATTGGAGGGGAGCGATGTGGGAGCAAGTGAGGCCAGTGAGGAGCACATTGCAGTAGTCAAGTCGTGAGATGACCAGTGAGTGGATGATTAGTTTAGTTGCACTCTGGGAGAGAAATGGCCTGATGCGAGCAATGTTGCGTAGCTGGAACCGACAAGATTGCGCCAGAGCTTGGATGTAGGGTGCAAAGGAGAGGGAGGAGTCAAGAGTGACGCCCAGGCAGCGGAGTTGGGGAACGGGGGAGATGATAGTGTTGTCAACAGTGATAGAGATGTTTGTAGGGGGTGTTGCTCTGGCTGGGGGAAAGATAATAAGTTCAGTTTTATCCATGTTGAGCTTCAGAGAGCGCTCAGACATCCAGGAGGAGATGGCAGAGAGGCAGCTGGAGACCTGAGAGAGGACAGAGGGGGACAGATCAGGAGAGGAGAGGTAGAGTTGTGTGTCATCAGCATAGAGGTGGTATTGAAGGCCAAAGGAGTTAATGAGCGCACCCAGGGAAGAGGTGTAGAGGGAGAACAGAAGGGGGCCTAGGACAGAACCCTGAGGGACACCAACAGGAAGGATGGAAGGGTGTGAGGTGGTTCCGGAGGCAGACACAGAGAAGGAGCGGTTAGTGAGGTATGAGGTAAACCAGTCAAGGACGGTGCTAGAGAGGCCAACATTTTGGAGTGTGCGGAGGAGGAGAGGGTGATCCACGGTGTCAAAGGCAGCAGAGAGGTCCAGAAGGATGAGCAAAGAGAAGTGGCCCTTGGATTTGGCCGAAAGCAGGTCACTGGTGACTTTCACCAGGGCAGTCTCGGTGGAGAGGAGTGGGCGAAAGCCAGATTGTAGTGGATCAAGGATGGAGTGGTCAGAGAGGTAGCTTGTGAGATGGCTGTAGACCAGTCGTTCAAGTAGTTTGGAGGCGAAAGGGAGAAGAGAGATGGGGCGGTAGCTAGTGAGTGATGAAGGGTCGAGGTTGGATTTTTTGAGAATAGGGGACACCAGAGCATGTTTGAACGGTGAGGGAAAGATGCCAGTAGAGAGCGATAGGTTAAAGAGGTGAGCAAGGTGGGAGCATGCAGAGGGGGGGAGGGAGCGGAGAAGACGGGAGGGGAGGGGGTCCAAGTGGCAGGTTGTGGGGGGAGAGGATAAGATGAGGGAGTGGACTTCCTTGTCTGAGGTGGGACGGAAGCAGGACAGAGTGGGATAGATGGACGGGAGGGATGGTGGGAGCAGGGGGGCAGCAGAGGGGTGACGGGAGGAGATGTAATTTTGAATATCCTCAATTTTGGAGATGAAGAAGGAGGCAAAGTCAGTGGGAGTGAGGGAAGAGGGGAGGGGAGGAGGAGGGGGGCGAAGGAGAGTGTTGAAAGTTTCAAAGAGTCGGCGTGGACTGGAGGACTGAGAAGAGATGAGTGTTTGGAAAAAGGATTGCTTGGCTAGAGAAAGAGCAGAGCTATAGGAAGAGAGGATAAACTTGAAATGGAGAAAGTCCGCCAGAGAGTGGGATCTCCTCCAGGAGCGTTCTGCAGACCGTGAACATTTTTGTAGGAATCGTGTGAGTTTGGTGTGCCAGGGTTGGGGTTTGGAGCGGCGGAGGGGGACAGATGAGAGGGGGGCCACAGAGTCAAGAGCAGCAGTAAGGGAATAGTTATAGAAGGAGGCTGCCTGGTTGGGACAAGTCATAGTGGAAAGAGGAGAGAGGAAGGTCTCGAGGGAGGACATGATAGTGGGGTTGAGGGACCCGAGATTGCGTCTGGTGATGGTGGGTCTGGGTGTGGAGCAGAGAGGGGAAGATGAGAGGGTGAAAGAAAGCAGATGGTGGTCAGAGAGAGGGAAGGAAGAGTTAGAGAAATTAGAGAGATCACATCGGTGGGTGAAGACAAGGTCGAGGGTGTGGCCGAGATTGTGAGTAGGGGTGGAGGACCATTGAGAAAGTCCAAAGGAGGTGGAAAGAGCAAGAAGGTTAGAGGAAGCTGCGTTAGTGATGTCGATAGGGATGTTAAAGTCACCGAGGATGATAGAGGGGAGGTCGGAGGAGAGAAAGTGGGGAAGCCAGGCAGCAAAGTTGTCAAGGAAAGGTGTACAGCGGCCAGGGGGGCGGTAGATCACTGCCACATGGAGGTGAATGGGGTAGAAGAGGCGGATAGTGTGGACCTCAAAGGTGGAGAAGGTGAGGGAGGGCTCAGGTGGGATGACACGAAAGGTGCAGTTAGGAGAGAGAAGAATGCCCACGCCTCCACCCTGGCGGCCATCAGGTCTGACCGTGTGGGTGAAGGAGAGGCCTCCGTAGGAGAGGGCAGCAGGGGAGGTGGTGTCAAAGGAGGAGAGCCAGGTTTCAGTGATGGCGAGAAGGTTAAAAGAGTGGGAGATGAAGAGGTCGTGGATAGTTGGCAACTTGTTGCAGATTGATCTAGCATTCCAGAGTGCACAGGAGAAGGGAAGGGAGGGGACGGGGGAAATGGGGATCAGGTTGGCTGGGTTCTGAATGCGTGTGGGTAGTCTGGAAATTTGGGTGGCGGGTGATCTAGCAGTGAGGATTGGTATGGGACAGGATCGAGGAGCCATAATTCCTGCTCAGTAGTGTTGTTCTGAGGAATAGTATTGAATGGAGTGGCTGTAATAAAGAAATAACAATAAGAAGGGGGATGTAGTCAAAGCAAAGACAGTGGAGACCAGTTTTTTTTTTGTAAATAATGGAGGGAATGGAAACACTGAGAATGTTACACAGTGGTTGAAGAGAGTATAAATGAGGAGCAGAAAGCAATGTGTGAGAGCAGTATGGCTGTTACTTAAGCAGACAGGGAGGTCAGTGTCCAGGCTGTGTGGATTGCAGGCGTTGGTGGTACTGGATTAGGTTACTCTCTGTAGGCTGTTAATTGCAGGTGTGGAAGATAGTCTGCTGTCCTTCTGTTCTTCTCCTGTTCATCTCCGATTATCTCCAAGGTCATATCGCCATACTTAACACTAATATACTTCACAGCTAAGATGCTACACAGCCAGAGGCTTATACAGCCAGTATGTACTGATTAAATAAAGATACAGTCTAGATTGCTAACAGCACCCACCCACTGAGACCCCACCCACAACAAAAGGTCAGCTACAGGTGTGAACAACAATAGAGCAGGACATCCCCCACTAGTACACAGTGAACTCCTACTATAGTAGTGGTTAGGAATAACTATAAACAAAGACACAGGTTACCTATCACAATTCATAAAGTAAGCATAGAACTTGCAGGGATGAGAGCCATGTAGGAGTGAGATAAAGTACCTATCACAATTCATAAAGTAAGCATAGAACTTGCAGGGATGAGAGCCATGTAGGAGTGAGATAAAGTACCTATCACAATTCATAAAGTAAGCATAGAACTTGCAGGGATGAGAGCCATGTAGGAGTGAGATAAAGTACCTATCACAATTCATAAAGTAAGCATAGAACTTGCAGGGATGAGAGCCATGTAGGAGTGAGATAAAGTACCTGAGGAAGACAAGAGAAGGTAGGGGTCACGTCAGCTGAAGCATATATGTATATGCATATATACAGTGGTCGAAGTGGAAATTTTGAAGTGGAGGTATAGAGGGGGCGTCTCACAGAAGAGCGGAGTGCCGGTAGGTGTCCAACGCGTTTCGTCCCTGAGGAAGTCCCAGTATGAAAAAAGGGACGAAACGCGTTGGGCACCTACCGGCACTACGATCTTCTGTGAGAAGCAACAGATAAGCATTTATGTCTTTTTAAAATTGTATGAGTCCATCTATATGTTTTGTCATTCATGTATTTTCTTATATTAAATATTTTTTAATGGTACTTCACTATCATGCCCCCTTTTTTTTAGAAATGGAGGCCTGGGGTACTTACCCCCAGGCCCCCCCCCCCTTAATCCGGCTCTGACCTAGCGGCATGGCCAGATTCAAGCAAGGCCAACAGGAGCAGTCGTCCAGTGGCCCCCACATTTGTGCACACCACCAGTGTCTCCGATTTCACCAGTACACGTCCGCAGCCAGCGCCGCCTGCTGAGGTGCTGCTGCAGACTGCAATCAGTCTGTGGGATTTCATACTCACCGCCACGGCCGCTGGGATGCGTGGGATGTCCAGGAGCTGAGAGTGAGGCGGCGCCATTTTTACTCTCAGCTCTAGAGGTTAAAATGAGCCACTCCGCCAGTTCCATTTTGAGACGGAACACAGTTCCACCTCCACCGGCTCACCTAACCTAGGGAAATGCTGGGCGACCGCTGAGACTGTGTTACCAGCGGGTGCCGACTCTTTCCCCCTAAGCGGCAGCCGGAGCTCACTCCTGAGCTCCGGCTTCCGGCTCAGCCAGTGTACGGCTGGGCGGCGCTATGAGAGAGACGGCATGACGTTTCTCCCATAGCTGCGAGGAGCGGGCGACAGACGGTGAGGTTACTTGGCGGTCGGCGGTGATGTTACTTTCGGTCAACCGCTGACCGCCAAGTTTCCACCATTGGTTACAATGGAGCGCATAGTATCACTGCCGTGTGCTGCCTGACATACACTACAGGCGCACACAGCCAATCAGGTGGGTGCCACGACGTGGCGCTCCCTGATTGGCTGAAGTAACCCCCTTAGACAGGAGTCAGGGGGGGGTCCTGGCATTCGGGGAAAGGGGTCCCATGTGAAAACATGGGGCCCCTTTCAGTGCGAGGTCGGGTGTCCGTTTTTTTATTTTGCAAAGTACGTGGATTATACAAAGAACAGAAGAGGACCGATCTACACTGGATTATGTGAGTATAATTTGTTCCACAGGTAACCCATGGATTCTACATGGAGAAGAGGACCGACCCTCGTGTGAACATAGGTAAGTATGTATGTATGGAGGTATGCATGTATGTATTAAACTTATACTTTCAAGGTGTGTGTTTCCTGTTTTTATTGGGGTATTTTTTTAGTAGTAGTACTACAGGTACCAGCGGGCCCGGTTTTCCACTGCATGCTGCTACTTGTGGTTCTCCAAGTACCAACTTGCGGGGGAGGCTTGCTGGGACTTGTAGTACTGCTATTAAAAACAATATTCACATTTTAACAAAAAGTCTATCAGCCCCCCATCCGTCGCCCTTGGATGGTGGGGACAGCCTCGGGCTTCACCCCTGGCCCTTGGGTGGCTGGAGGGGGGGACCCCTTGATTTAAGGGGTTCCCACTCCTCCAGGGTACCCCGGCCAGGGGTGACTAGTTGGGTATGTAATGCCAGGGCCGCAGGGACCAATATAAAAGTGTCCCCCGGCTGTGGCATTATGTACCTGGCTAGTGGAGCCCGGTGCTGGTTTAAAAAATACGGGGGACCCCTACGCTTTTTGTCCCCCGTATTTTTGGAACCAGGACCAGGCGCAGAGCCCGGTGCTGGTTTATGAAATATGGGGGAACCCCGGTCAATTTTTCCCACATATTTTGTGAACCAGAACCGGCTCAAAGAGCCCGAGGCTGGTTTTGCTTAGGAGGGGGGACCCCACGCATTTTTTTTCCAACAAATTTAACACTTTCCCACCCCTTCCCACTGATAAACATGCACGGATCTCATGGATCCGTGCATGCCTATCAGAACATGGTAAAAAAAAGCAGGTCTGTTTTATTTTAGCATTTTTTTACGATTTGTATTTTTTCACGGCAGTGTTTGGCTATTGCCGGCAGTGTTTGTGAATTACACTTTTTAGTAAATTACCGAGTTCTACCAAATAACAGGCGTATTTGACCGATGGTGTATTCATTCGTAATTTTTTTCTTTGAGTTCCAAAAAAATATGAATGCCCTCATCACTGCCGTGATTTGAGTTTAGTAAATTCCCGAGATGACACTTTGAAGAAAAAACACCATCTCGGTCAAAATCGTGAGCTTAGTAAATTTCCACCATTGTTTTTATTACTAATAAATTGTTATTTATTATTTAATATTTGTTACATTGACTTAACACCAGTGGTCGCTATACGTCCCTCATCCCTTGTTTATCATATATATATATATATATATATAAAAGATCTGGCACTCTTCCATACGTCTGACAGCCACCCCGGTGAGTGCCACCTCTATTACATTATATATATATATATATATGTAGCCAGTGTATTAGTGTGCGCACAAGGTGGTCAATTATAATCTGTAGTGGTGTAGTTTTCAATTCAATATAATATTTTAATAAAAGCAGTCTTTTTCATACGCATTTCCTCTAAATCATGAGTGGCTGCAATGCTGATAACTAGTTATAAAAGATAAAATGTGTTCAAAATAGAAGTAGTCAGCGCCTGTTAATGCCCAGAAAAGAAAGGTGGGGGAGAGGAGTATGGTTGAGTGAACTAAAAGTGATGAAGAAGTTAGAAAAAGCACTTATCTCAATAGAAAATCTTCAGTCCTCAGACCAGTAGTAATTCATAGTAATATGCAAAAGTGAAGAAACAACAAACAATGTGTACCGTTTTAACCTATACGTACTCTTAATACTAAGTGGGTGTTAATGTTTTTTTTTTTTTTAAATAATCCCAGAATATCACGCTCCACAATGTTATAGCAAAAAATTTTTACACATATGTTTTATTAGTACAGAAATTAATCCAGGGTAAAATTGAGCAGGTATCACACGTACAAAAAACACAAGTTTTAAAAGCTTATCTGTCCACCAGAAGAAGGTCCAGGTCCCTTACTTACAATTTATAAAAGTATGTAGATGTATTTTTGTGTTTGTGTTGTGTTGAACTCCGTCCACCGGAAGTGGGGCAAGAGGCGCATGCGCACTACCGTGCTATGGACACAGGAAGTGGGGCGGAAGTGACGCCGGCCACTGTTTTGAACTGTAATTAGCCATTTATGAGGTTTTAAATGCTCATTTTTCTATGTTTTTGAATCCCCAGGGTTATTTATCTATCTAACTGCAGCCCAATTGTATTTACATTTGTATTTGGATATGATAAACATCCTAGTGACATTTGGTGGACCCCTTCGTTCTAAGTAAGCATTCGTTACCAATCATACCAAGAAATAAAGACACTGAGACTTGAATTTGGCAGAAAAATTGCTAGCTATTTATTTGACCCTAACCATAGCAAACCTGTAAATGAAAAACTTTTGTTAAGATGCCGAAACAGCCGGCATATGGTGGCAGAAAAAAGAACGACTCTATTAAACTGACGCTAACCTTAAAAAATGCTAAAATCAAAACCATCTTAATTTAAATACAAACTATCAAAACGGTAATAGGTGCTAGCTCCACCCCCACAATGACTTCCCACCCGGAGGGGTGCCCATTCCGCTGCCTCCCGGTATTTATATTTATTCAGACACTTTCGGTCGCTGATACCCCTATGCCGCCATTCCTATATATAACGAGTTTTATGGTAAGAACTTACCTTTGTTAAAACTCTTTCTGCGAGGTACACTGGGCTCCACAAGGAATGGACAATGGGGTGTAGCGTAGGATCTTGATCCGAAGCACCAACAGGCTCAAAAGCGTTGACCTTCTTCCCAAGATGCATAGCGCCGCCTCCTATATCACCCCGCCTCCGTGCACAGGAGCTCAGTTTTGTTAACCAGCCCAATGCAGTAGCAAGTAAAAGAGACGACAACTGCCGGTTGCCACAAACACCACACTCTCCCGACAGGAGAAGTGTCAGCGGCTAATGCCATACCAACCCAAAGAAGCTAAGTGCGTCAGGGTGGGCGCCTTGTGGAGCCCAGTGTACCTCGCAGAAAGAGTTTTAACAAAGGTAAGTTCTTACCATAAAACTCGTTTTCTGCTGGGGGGTACACTGGGCTCCACAAGAAATGGACAATGGGGATGTCCTAAAGCAGTTCCTTATGGGAGGGGACGCACTGTAGCGGGCACAAGAACCCGGCGTCCAAAGGAAGCATCCTGGGAAGCGGCAATATCGAAGGCATAGAACCTTATGAACGTGTTCACAGAGGACCACGTACTAGCCGCCTTGCACAATTGTTCAAGGGTCGCACCACGTTGGGCAGCCCAAGAAGGTCCAACAGACCGAGTAGAATGGGCCTTAATGTGATCAGGAGCAGAGAGACCAGCCTTCACATAAGCATGTGCAATCACCATTCTAATCCATCTGGCCAGAGTTTGCTTGTGAGCAGGCCAGCCCCGTTTGTGAAACCCAAACACAACAAAAAGAGAATCAGATTTCCTAATAGGAGCAGTTCTCTTTACATAGATACGGACAGCCCGTACCACATCCAAAGACCACTCTTTGGGAGACAGATCAGGAGATACAAGTGCCGGAACTACAATCTCCTGATTAAGGTGGAACGAAGAAACCACCTTAGGTAGATAGCCGGGACGAGTCCTAAGAACCGCCCGATCACGGTGAAATATCAGATATGGGGAACTACAGGACAAGGCACCCAAATCCGACACTCTTCTAGCTGAAGCAACAGCCAGCACAAACACCACCTTAAAGGAAAGCCACTTAAGGTCAGCTGAACCAAGAGGTTCAAACGGAGACTCTTGTAACGCCTCCAAAACCACCGACAAGTCCCAAGGCGCCACAGGCGGGACATAGGGAGGTTGGATACGCAACACGCCCTGAGTAAAGGTATGCACATCAGGTAAGGTCGCAATTTTTCTCTGAAACCACACCGACAAGGCAAATATTTGAACCTTGAGGGAGGCCAGACGCAGGCCTAAGTCCAGGCCCTGCTGAAGAAAAGCCAACAACTTGGCTATACTAAACTTGGAAGCGTCATAATCGTTAGATGCACACCAAACAAAGTAAGAATGCCAGACCCTATAGTAAATCCGAACCGAAGCCGGTTTCCGGGCCCGCAACATAGTTTGAATGACCGCCTCAGAAAACCCTTTAGCCCTCAAGACGGAAGCTTCAAGAGCCACGCCGTCAAAGACAGCCGGGCTAGGTCCTGGTAGACACAGGGGCCCTGAACGAGGAGATCTGGGCATTGTGGAAGTAGAATTGGACGCTCTGACGATAGGCCTTGCAGGTCTGAGAACCAGTGCCGTCTGGGCCACACTGGAGCTATGAGAAGCAGAATTCCTTTTTCTTGCTTGAACTTCCGAATTACTCTGGGCAGGAGTGACACCGGAGGGAACACGTACAGCAGCCGAAACCTCCACGGTACCGCCAGCGCATCCACGAATGCTGCTTGAGGATCCCTTGTCCTTGCTCCGAAGACCGGAACCTTGTGATTGTGTCGAGACGCCATCAGATCTACGTCTGGAAGGCCCCACCTGTCCACTAGGAGTTGAAACACTTCTGGATGGAGGCCCCACTCGCCGGCATGCACGTCCTGACGACTGAGAAAGTCCGCTTCCCAATTCAGGACTCCCGGAATGAACATTGCCGATATGGCCGGTAGATGGCGTTCTGCCCACTGTAGAATCCGGGAGACTTCCTTCATTGCTAAGCGGCTTCGAGTGCTGCCTTGATGATTTATGTAAGCCACTGTGGTGGCGTTGTCCAACTGTACTTGAACAGGACGGTTCTGAATTAAATGCTGGGCTTGGTTCAAGGCATTGAAGACCGCTTGCAACTCCAGAATATTGATCGAGAGGAGGGACTCCTCCTTGGTCCACCGCCCCTGAAGGGAGTGTTGCTCCAGCACCGCACCCCAACCTCTTAGACTGGCATCTGTCGTCAACAGGACCCAGTCGGATATCCAGAACGGATGGCCCCTGCACAGTTGTTGGTCCCGAAGCCACCAGAGCAGTGACAGACGGACCTCCGGAGTCAATGAGATCATTTGAAACCTGATCCGGTGAGGCAGGCTGTCCCATTTGGCTAGAATTAGCCTCTGGATTGGGCGAGAGTGAAATTGAGCGTACTCCACCATGTCGAATGCTGACACCATGAGGCCCAGCACCTGCATCACCGAATGTATCGACACTTGCGGACGAGATAGGAAGCAACGAATCCTGTCCTGAAGTTTCAGGACTTTCTCCTGAGACAGGAACAACCGCTGGTTGTGAGTGTCCAATAGTGCTCCCAGATGCACCATGCTCTGAGCAGGGATCAGGGATGACTTCTTCCAGTTGATGAGCCACCCGTGGGCTTGCAGAAACCGTACCGTCACATCTAGATGACGCAGGAGAAGTTCTGGGGAATTTGCCAGGATTAACAAGTCGTCCAAATACGGCAGTATCCTGACCCCTTAACGGCGGAGTACCACCGGCATCACCGCCATGACTTTTGTAAAGACTCGCGGAGCCGTTGTTAAACCAAAAGGTAACGCCCGAAACTGGTAATGGCAGTTGCCAATCGCAAATCTCAGGTATTGCTGATGAGACACTGCTATAGGAATATGCAGGTAAGCATCCTGTATATCCAGGGAGACCATTAAGTCCCCAAGTTCAAGGCCAGAACTATAGAGTGAAGGGTTTCCATCCGGAACCTGGAAACCTTCACAAACCTGTTCAATGCCTTGAGGTTGAGAATGGGCCGGGAGGACCCATTCGGTCTCGGGACTAGAAACAGCGGAGAATATTACCCCCGGCCCCTCTGCGCAAGAGGCACCTGTACTACGACTCCTGTATCCAGGAGGGTCTGTACCACCGAATGTAGAGTGTTTGCCTTTGTCTTGTCTAATGGGACATCTGTCTGGCAAAATCGATGAGGGGGTCGGTTTTTGAATGCTATGGCATAACCTCGCGTGACGACTTCCTGTACCCAGGCATCTGAAGTGGTCTTCAACCATTCCTGGGTATACCCTAGAAGCCGGCCCCCCACCCTGGGATCCCCCAGAGTAGGGCTGGCCAAACAGGTCCTCGAGATCTACCAACAGTTCACATTTTCCAGACTACCTAGCTGGTGCACAGGTGTAGTCATTACTAATTAAGATGTGCTGCATTCATTCCTAACTGACAATTCTACAGATCTCCAGGAGGCCTGGAAAACATGCACTGTTGGTAGATCTCGAGGACCGGTTTGGCCAGCCCTGCCCCAGAGGGAGGCCCGCCCCGTCATGCGGCAGGCTTATCTGTCTTGGAAGCTGGCTGACGGGCCGCCCAGGCTCTTTTGGGCTAAGGCTTACCAGGTTTGGAAGTGCGGGCCTGCTTGTTGTACGCCTGACCTTTTGCTTTACCTGAAGGACGAAAGGGGCGAAAGGAAGTACCTTTAGCCTTCGACACAGAAGGAGCAGTACTTGGCAGACAGGCAGTTTTGGCAGTAGCCAAGTCAGCCACAATCTTATTTAAATCCTCCCCAAACAGAATATCTCCCTTAAAAGGGAGTACCTCCAGGGTTTTTCTAGAGTCCAGATCCACAGACCAGGATCTCAGCCACAATATCCGGCGAGCCAAGACTGACGTAGTAGAGCCCTTGGCTGCCAGGATACCGGCATCAGAAGCTGCCTCTTTAATATAACAAGAAGCTGTGACAATATAAGACAGGCATTGTCTAGCATGGTCAGAGGAGATTTCAGCATCTAACTCCAAGACCCATGCTTCAATGGCCTCTGCAGCCCAAGTAGCTGCAATAGTGGGCCTTTGTGCAGCACCTGTGAGGGTGTAAATCGCTCTCAGACAACCCTCCACACGTTTATCCATAGGCTCTTTTAGAGACGTGGCGGTGGTGACCGGTAGAGCTGAGGAAACCACCATCCTAGCCACATGTGAGTCCACTGGAGGAGGCGTTTCCCAATTCTTAGACAGCTCCGGCGCGAGGGGATAGCGAGCCAGCATCTACTTTTGAGGCACAAACTTCGTACCCGGGTTTTCCCAGGGTTCCTGACGTATATCAATTAGGTGGTCAGAGTGAGGTAAAACTTGTTTAATCACCTTCTGACGCTTGAACCTATCTGGTTTCTTAGGCGGAACGGATGGCTCGGGATCATCCGTAATCTGTAAAATTAAGTTAATAGCCTCCTGTGGCCGGAGAGACCCCCAGCCCACGTGGACAATGGCCACCGCGGCACTGAAGTGGTTAACCCCTAGTGCCCGGCGCCATTATTAGGACAATGGGCGCTTGGCGCCACTTTTAAAATGTATTGGGCGCTAGGCGCCGTGTGATTTAAAAATGTATTTTTACTTATGTGCCGCGGTCCCGGACCTCTCTGATGACCGCGGCAGTGAGGGAGCCCCCAGCGCGCTGATCAGTGTGTGCGCGCCGGGGGAGAGGGGAACCGCTGCAGCCGGGAGATCAGCTCCCGCTGCAGCGATCTGTGTGAGCCGCTGACCGCCGGAGTCCGGGAGCTCCGCTCCCGGCAACGGCAGCGGTGAGCACAGCTCCCCGGCGCACTGAGCTGTGTGTGCACCAGGGGAGAAGGGTGAGCCGCTGCGGCTGGGAGCTCAGCTCCCGCTGCAGCGCGCTCTGGGGTTGCCTCTGCTGGGGGGCCGGGAGCTCTGCTCCCGGCGCTTCAGCACACTGGAGGTAGCCAGCCGCGGCAGCCGGGCTGCTGGGCGGCAGAGGGGGGGGGGGGGGGTGCGCCGCAGCCCGTCTCCCCGCCGGACGCTGCGATGAGGCCACAGAGATCAGCGCCGCATACAGCGGACAGGGCACCAGAGTGCGCCGCTCATGGGGGACCAGGCTAGCCGGCTCCCTAGCGGCGTGGGGACAATCAGGCTGGTGAGTGCTGGGGTCCGGGAGCTACGCTCCCGGCACCTCAGCGCTGCAGCAGACACAGAGCCATGGCGGCCGGGACAAGTGTCCCGGGCCGCCGGGCTTTAGATCAAGGAGCTGCGCCGCACTGTGCGGCGAGGCCACCAAGTTAGTGCCACACTGGGGAGACAGGGAGAGCCAGCTCCCTGGACCCCAGTGGCAGGCAGGCAGGCTGGAGGATGGGGGAAGCCAGCCCCATACCTCCAGCACTGAGAGAGAGAGCCCTAGCAGACAGGCTGCAGGGCTAGGGGAGCCCCACTGGGCACAGTATTTAAAACAAAAACATTGTGTTTTAAATGTAATAAAAGGTGTATTGTGCTGGGAGGCATTGCAGTGCCTGGGTATGTGGAGCCTGTGCAGGGCACAGGCTCAGTGTATATTTAGAGGGGAATGTACAGTGTATTTTAAATGTATTTAAAGGTAAATTGCACTTACTTGGTTGTGTGTCCCAGGAGGGGGGAATCCATGGCTGTGCAGGCTGATGGATTCTCCCAGACCTTTTCCCCAAAAACGGAATACTTTCCCTTCCAGCCTCACACTTGAAAGGGGATCTAGGCTGCCCAGCTCTGGAGCCCAAATCCAGGCTGCAGGCAGTGGGCTAGGTCCCGGGCAGGTTTCTGGAAGTCAGTTTAGGCGGGAAAACTTCCCCCAGCCTAGACTGAACGGCACCGGGGCGTATCCTGATCCTCCAGGATGGGACAGACAAAGGAGAGTGACCACTCCCCACTGTCCATAGAGGACAATGTTAGCTGTGCATGTGACCAAGGCATGCACAGCCCATGGGTACACATTGATTGGTTGTACACCACAGGGCGGGCTTATCCCCTGTGGTAATGTGTATTGGAGTAGGATAAAAGGAGGGCAGTTGCCCCATGAAAATTGTATTATACCAACTACTTTCTGCTGTGAACATCTTGCTGTATGCTGTTGCCCCTAGCAATAGGGAAGAGTCTTTTTTAAGACTATTATTGAGCAAATAAACATCTGCCTCAAGAAGATTGCTTCATCTTGTGACCTACAGGGTTATGCCAAACATAGCCCCGTCCTCCGGCTGTCCAGGGAAGCACCTAACGTCTCCAAGTTCCGCCTTCCGCCAGCTACCGGTAGAGGCCTAGCAAGTGGCTAGTGGGGATTCGTCAACACCACACAGGTGTGGTAAGGCAGCGTGTCGGCACATACAGAGCAGAACCGTGGTTCCAAACGCCACGGCAGGTTAGAGTTTGGTGGTGGCAGCAGCATAAACCCGCCCACAGCGCAGTGGGTGGAGTCAGTAACAGGCGGTTACTGACGGTAAGCGGGAATCCCCTATGTGGTCAGGTCCCGTGTGACCTAACCTTCCATTCTGTGCACTGGGAACGCGAACGAAAGGCGTCCGATCACACCTCCAAAAGATCAGGAACATCCACATGTGAACCACCCTCCCCATCAGCAGTATCTGAGTCAGAACCTGTGGGGTCAGTGTAAGTGCCGTCTTCATCCGACGAGGTGTTAGTGACAGCAGTGGATTGTGAGGAGACAAGCGCTCGCTTAGAGGACCCCTTGGACGTAGGCGAGCGACGGTCAGACTTTTTAGTAGTCAGGGACTGGTTCAACTTCTTTATTTGAGCAGATAAATCGTTCGCCCACGGCGGGTTAGCTGCAGGGACCACAAACGGTTGCACCGGCATTGGGGGTCCCATAGGGGGTGTTAGTTTATGAACTAGCATATGCAGAAGAGTGTAAAAAGCGGCCCACGGCGGTCTCATTATTTGCCCCCGTTGCCACCGTCCCACTGGGGGGCAAGGAGCCCCCAGAACCAGAGCCCAAAGCTGCTATAATCTCCTCATAGGTATCTGCGGCTTCAGCAGTGTGTTCAGCCCCACTACTGTTACCCTCAGAAGCAGACATGATATAACTTGCAGTATCAGGTAACACAGTACAATTTGTCAGCAGCACAATACCTCTAATCCAAACCCCTGCGCAATGTAGTCAGCACCAGCAGAGATAAAGGAGAGATATGGTGACTAAATCACAGAGAAAAAATAAGATTTTAAACCTACCGGTAAATCTTTTTCTCGTAGTCCGTAGAGAATGCTGGGGACTCCGTAAGGACCATGGGGAAAGACGGGCTCCGCAGGAGACATGGGCACTTTAAGAAAGACTTTGACTCTGGGTGTGCACTGGCTCCTCCCTCTATGCCCCTCCTTCAGACCTCCGTTAGAGAAACTGCACAGAGGAGACGGACAGTACGAGGAAAGGATTTTTGTTAATCCAAGGGCAAGATTCATACCAGCCACACCAATCACACCGTATAACTTGTGATAAACTACCCAGTTAACAGTATAAAAAAACAACATAGCATCAGTAGTACATGACCGATGCAACCATAACATAACCCTTATTGAAGCAATAACTATATACAAGTATTGCAGAAGTAGTCCGCACTTGGGACGGGCGCCCAGCATCCTCTACGGACTACGAAAAAAAGATTTACCGGTAGGTTTAAAATCTTATTTTCTCTAACGTCCTAGAGGATGCTGGGGACTCTGTAAGGACCATGGGGATTATACCCAAAGCTCCCAAACGGGCGGGAGAGTGCGGATGGCTCTGCAGCACCGATTGAGCAAACATGAGGTCCTCCTCAGCCAGGGTATCAAATTTATAGAATTTTGCAAAGGTGTTTGAACCCGACCAAGTAGCAGCTCGACACAGCTGTAGTGCCGAGACCCCTCGGGCAGCCGCCCAAGAAGAGCCCATTTTCCTCGTGTAATGGGCCTTGACCGATTTCGGTAACGGCAATCCAGCCATAGAATGCGCTTGCTGAATCGTGTTACAAATCCAGCGAGCAATAGTCTGCTTTGAAGCAGGGGCACCAATCTTGTTGGTTGCATACTGGACAAACAGCGCTTCAGTTTTCCTGACTCTAGCCGTCCTGGCCACGTAAATTTTCAAAGCCCTGACCACATCAAGTAACTCGGAATCCTCCAAGTCACGCGTAGCCAAAGGCACCACAATAGGTTGGTTCATATGAAAAGATGAGACCACTTTTGGTAGGAATTGAGGACGGGTCCGCAATTCCGCCCTATCCACATGGAATACCAAATATGGGCTTTTATGTGACAAAGCCGCCAATTCCGACACTCACTTAGCCGAAGCCAAGGCTAATAACATGACCACCTTCCACGTGAGATATTTCAACTCCACTGTTTTAAGTGGTTCAAACCAGTGTGAATTTAGAAAACTTAACACCACGTTAAGGTCCCAAGGTGCCACCGGAGGCACGAAAGGAGGCTGAATATGCAGCACTCCTTTTACAAAAGTCTGAACTTCTGGAAGAGAAGCCAATTCTTTTTGAAAGAAAATGGATAAGGCCGAAATCTGGACCTTAATAGAGCCTAATTTTAGGCCCAAATTCACTCCAGTTTGTAGGAAGTGAAGGAAACGGCCCAGATGGAATTCTTCCGTAGGAGCATTCCTGGCCTCACACCAAGAAACATATTTTCGCCATATACGGTGATAATGTTTTGACGTTACATCCTTCCTAGCCTTTATCAGCGTAGGGATGACCTCAACCGGAATGCCTTTCTCTGCTAGGATCCGGCCTTCAGCCGCCATGCCGTCAAACGCAGCCGCGGTAAGTCTTGGAACAGACAGGGCCCCTGTTGCAACAGGTCCTGTCTTACTGGAAGAGGCCACGGATCTTCTGTAAGCATTTCCTGCAGATCCGGATACCAGGTCCTCCGCGGCCAATCTGGAACAATGAGGATTGTTCTCACTCCTCCTTGTCTTATTATCCTCAACACCTTGGGTATGAGAGGAAGAGAAGTAAATACATAGACCGACCGGATCACCCACGGTGTCACTAGGGCGTCTACCGCTACTGCCTGATGGTGTCTTGACCTTGCGCAATACCTCTGTAGCTTTTTGTTGAGGCGGGACGCCATCATGTCTGTCTGTGGCAGTCCCCACCGACTTGTAATCTGTGCGAAGACTTCCTGATGAAGTCGCCACTCTCCCGGATGTAGGTCGTGTCTGCTGAGGAAGTCTGCTTCCCAGTTGTCCACTCCCGGAATGAACACTGCTGACAGTGCGCTTACGTGATTCTCCGCCCAGCGAAGAATTCTGGTGGCTTCCGCCATCGCCACTCTGCTCCTTGTGCTGCCTTGGCGGTTTACATGAGCCACTGCTGTGACGTTGTCTGACTGGATCAGAACCGGTTGGTCGCGAAGTAAGGTCTCCGCTTGACATAGGGCGTTGTATATGGCCCTCAGTTCCAGGATGTTGATGTAAAGACAAGTCTCTTGACTTGACCAAAGACCTTGGAAATTTCTCCCCTGTGTGACTGCTCCCCAACCTCGGAGGCTTGCGTCTGTGGTCACCAGGATCCAGCCCTGAATGCCGAACCTGCGGCCCTCGAGAAGGTGAGCACTTTGCAGCCACCACAGGAGTAATACCCTGGCCCTGGGGGATAGGGTGATCAACCGATGAATCTGTAAATGTGACCCAAACCACTTGTCCAGTAGGTCCCATTGGAAAGTCCTTGCATGAAACCTGCCGAAGGGAATGGCCTCGTATGATGTCACCATCTTTCCCAGGACTCGAGTGCAGTGATGCACTGACACCTGTTTTGGTTTCAATAGGTTCCTGACAAGAGTCATGAGTTCCTGGGCCTTTTCTATCAGGAGATAAACCCTCTTCTGGTCCGTGTCCAGAATCATGCCTAAGAAAGACAGACGAGTCGTAGGAACCAACTGCGACTTCGGGATATTGAGAATCCAGCCGTGTTGCTGTAACACCTTCAGTGAAAGTGACACGCTGTTCAGCAACTGCTCTCTTGATCTCGCTTTTATGAGGAGATCGTCCAAGTACGGAATAATTGTGACACCTTGCTTGCGCAGGAGCACCATCATTTCCGCCATTACCTTGGTGAAAATTCTCCGGCCGTGGAGAGACCAAACGGCAACGTCTAAAATTGGTAATGACAGTCCTGTACCGCAAATCTGAGGTACGCCTGATGAGGTGGATAAATGGGGACATGACGGTATGCATCCTTTATGCCCAGGGACACCATAAAATCCCCCCCTTCCAGGCTTGCAATGACCGCTCTTAGCGATTCTATCTGAATTTGAAACTTTTCAAGTATAGGTTCAGGGATTTCAAATTAAATATGGGTCTGACCGAACCGTCCGGTTTCGGGACTACAAACATGGTCGAGTAATAACCCTTTCCTTGTTGGAGGAGGGGAACCTTGACCACCACCTGTTGAAGATACAATTTTTGTATTGCATATAACACTATCTCCCTTTCCTGGGGAGAAGTTGGTAGAGCCGATTTGAAAAATCGGCGAGTAGGCACTTCTTCGAATTCCAGCTTGTAACCCTGAGAAACAATTTCTATTGCCCAGGGATCCACCTGGGAGTGAACCCAGATGTGGCTGAAACTCAGAAGACGTGCCCCCACTGGGCCGGACTCCGCCAGTGGAGCCCCAGCGTCATGCGGTAGATTTTGTAGAGGCCGGGGAGGACTTCTGTTCCTGGGAACTAGCTGTGTTGTGCAGATTTTTTCCTCTGCCCCTACCTCTGGCAAGAAAGGACGCACCTCGCACTTTCTTGTTTCTTTGTGACCGAAAGGACTGCATTTGATAATGCGGAGCTTTCTTATGCTGTGAGGGAACATAAGGTAAACAAATTTGATTTTCCAGCTGTAGCTGTGGAGACTAGGTCCGAGAGACCTTCCCCAAACAATTCCTCACCCCTGTAAGGTAAAACCTCCATATGCTTTTTTGAGTCGGCTTCACCTGTCCATTGCCGTGTCCATAGGACTCTTCTGGCAGAAATCGACATAGCGTTTATTCTAGAACCCAGTAGACTAATGTCTCTTTGAGCATCTCTCATATATAGGACAGCATCTCTTATATGCCCCAGGGTCAATAAAATAGTATCCCTATCTAGGGTATCCATACCCTCAGATAAGGTATCCGTCCATGCCGCTACAGCACTACACACCCAGGCCGACGCAATTGCCGGTCTGAGTAAGGTACCTGAATGTGTATAAATGGACTTCAGGGTAATCTCCTGTTTGCGGTCAGCAGAATCTTTGAGGGTAGCCGTATCCTGGGACGGGAGGGCTACCTTCTTGGATAAGCGTGTTAATGCTTTGTCCACCCTAGGGGAGGATTCCCATCGTAACCTATCCGTTGATGGGAAAGGATACGCCATAAGAATCCTTTTGGAAATCTGCAGTCTTTTATCTGGAGATTCCCAAGCTTTTTCACATAACTCGTTCAGCTCGTGTGAGGGGGGAAAGGTTACCTCAGGCTTCTTTCCCTTGTACATATGTACCCTCTTGTCAGGGACAGGGGGTTCCTCTGTGATGTGCAAAACATCTTTTATTGCCATAATCATATATCGAATGGATTTTGCCAATTTTGGCTGTAACTTTGCATCATCGTACTCGACACTGGAGTCAGAATCCGTGTCGGTATCTGTGTCAACAATCTGGGATAGTGGGCGCTTATGAGACCCTGACGGTCCTTGTGACGTAGGATCAGGCATGGGTTGAGACCCTGACTGTCCCAAAGCTTCAGCCTTGTCTAATCTTTTGTGCAATGAGTTTACACTAGCATTTAAAACCTTCCACATATCCATCCAGTCAGGTGTCGGCGCTGTCGGCGGAGACACCACATTCATTTGCTCCCGCTCCTCTCCAACATAGCCTTCTTCCTCAGACATGTCGACACACGCGTACCGACACACCACACACACACAGGGAATGCTCTTTCTGAAGACAGTTCCCCCACAAGGCCCTTTGGAGAGACAGAGAGAGAGTATGCCAGCACACACCCCAGCGCTATATAACCCAGAAATAACACAGTAACTTAATGTTTGCCCAGTAGCACTGCTGTATGTAATTTGCACCGAATTATGTGCCCCCCCTCTATTTTCAACCCTCTTGTCTACCGTGGTATAAGCAGGGGAGAGTCCGGGGAGCTTCCTCTCAGCGTTGCTGTGGAGAAAAAATGGCGCTGGTGAGTGCTGAGGGAGAAGCCCCGCCCCCTCGGCGGCGGGCTTCTGTCCCGCTTAAACTGCAAAATTGGCGGGGGCTCATACATATATACAGTGCCCAGCTGTATATATGCTATATTTTTGCCAAAACGAGGTTTATATTGCTGCCCAGGGCGCCCCCCCCTGCGCCCTGCACCCTTACAGTGACCGGAGTATGTGAGGTGTATGGGAGCAATGGCGCACAGCTGCAGTGCTGTGCGTTACCTCAGTGAAGATCATGAAGTCTTCTGCCGCCTCTGAAGTCTTCTTTTCTTCTCATACTCACCCGGCTTCTATCTTCCGGCTCTGCGGGGGGGGACGGCGGCGCGGCTCTGGGACGCACAGCGAGGGTGAGATCCTGCGTACCAATCCCTCTGGATCTAATGGTGTCCAGTAGCCTAAGAAGCAGGACCTTGCAACTCAGAGAGTAGGGTTGCTTCTCTCCCCTCAGTCCCTCGATGCAGGGAGTCTGTTGCCAGCAGTGCTCCCTGAAAATAAAAAACCTAACAAAATACTTTCTTTACAGGAAACTCAGGAGAGCTCCCTGCAGTGCACCCATCTCCTCTGGGCAAAGTATCAAACTGAGGTCTGGAGGAGGGGCATAGAGGGAGGAGCCAGTGCACACCCAGAGTCAAAGTCTTTCTTAAAGTGCCCATGTCTCCTGCGGAGCCCGTCTTTCCCCATGGTCCTTACGGAGTCCCCAGCATCCTCTAGGACGTTAGAGAAATACGTAATACAGTATATCTTTGTGAAAATCCTATATTAGATCAAACCTGACGCACCAAGCCCCCTCAGGTTATAGAATATAGGGATAGCAGGTTGAGTGAAAGACACAAAATGGACACCACTCAGCTATCAAATGCACACACAAATAGTCACAGTCTGTACAATGCAGAGGTTATTACTAACAACTAGGTGCTTCATCGCGCCCTACGGGCGCTCTTCACACCGTCGAAAGGGGCTACGCCCCCTTAACCCCTGCACGCCTTGCTGCGGTTCAATATTTGTATGAGTGGATAGAGGGGATAGAGAGACGCGGGCCGGTAGGGAGGGGATAGATAGAAGGGGGGCGGTAGGGAGGGGATAGAGAGATGCAGGGCGGCACGAGGGGATAGAGAGACGCAGGGCCGTAGGGAGGGGATAGAGAGACGCAGGGCGGTAGGGAGGGGATAGAGAGACGCGGGGCGGTAGGGAGGGGATAGAAAGACGCGGGCGGTATGGAGGGGATAGAGAATTGCGGGCAGTAGGGAGGGGATACAGAGACGCAGGGTGGTAGGGAGGGGATAGAGAGACGCGGGGCGGTAGGGAGGGGATAGAGAGACGCAGGGTGGCAGGGAGGAGATAGAGAGACGTGGGCGGTAGGGAGGGGATAGACAGACGCGGGCGGTAGGGAGGAGATACAGAGACGCGGGGCGGTAGGGAGGGGATAGAGAGACGTGGGGCGGTAGGGAGGGGATACAGAGATGCAGGGTGTTAGGGAGGGGATGCAGAGAGGCGGGGCGGCTGGGAGGGGATAGAGAGACGCGGGGCGACTGGGAGGGGATAGAGAGACGCGGGGCGGTAGGGAGGGGATATATAGAGACGCGGGGCGGTAGGGAGGGGATAGAAAGACGCGGAGCGGTATGGAGGGGATAGAGAGATGCGGGTCGGCAGGGAGGGGATAGAGAGACGCGGGGCGGTAGGGAGGGGATAGAGAGACCCGGGGCGGTAGGGAGGGGATACAGAGAGGCAGGGCGGCTGGGAGGGGATAGAGAGACGCGGGGCGGTAGGGAGGGGATACAGAGACGCGGGGCGGTAGGAGGGGATACAGAGACACGGGGCGGTAGGGAGGTGATACAGAGACGCAGAGCGGTAGGGAGGGGATACTGAGACGCGGGCGGTAGGGAGGGGATACAGAGGCATAGGGAGGAGGGGATAGAGAGAGGCGGGGCGGTAGGGAGGGGATAGAGAGATGCGGGGCGGCTGGGAGGGGATATAGAGACGCGGGGCGGTAGGGAGGGGATAGAGAGACGTGGGCGGTAGGGAGGGGATAGACAGACGCGGGCGGTAGGGAGGAGATACAGAGACGCGGGGCGGTAGGGAGGGGATAGAGAGACGTGGGGCGGTAGGGAGGGGATACAGAGATGCAGGGTGTTAGGGAGGGGATGCAGAGAGGCGGGGCGGCTGGGAGGGGATAGAGAGACGCGGGGCGACTGGGAGGGGATAGAGAGACACGGGGCGGTAGGGAGGGGATATATAGAGACGCGGGGCGGTAGGGAGGGGATAGAAAGACGCGGGGCGGTATGGAGGGGATAGAGAGATGCGGGTCGGCAGGGAGGGGATAGAGAGACGCGGGGCGGTAGGGAGGGGATAGAGAGACCCGGGGCGGTAGGGAGGGGATACAGAGAGGCAGGGCGGCTGGGAGGGGATAGAGAGACGCGGGGCGGTAGGGAGGGGATACAGAGACGCGGGGCGGTAGGAGGGGATACAGAGACACGGGGCGGTAGGGAGGTGATACAGAGACGCAGAGCGGTAGGGAGGGGATACTGAGACGCGGGCGGTAGGGAGGGGATACAGAGGCATAGGGAGGAGGGGATAGAGAGAGGCGGGGCGGTAGGGAGGGGATAGAGAGATGCGGGGCGGCTGGGAGGGGATATAGAGACGCGGGGCGGTAGGGAGGGGATAGAGAGACGCGGGGCGGCTGGGAGGGGATATAGAGACGCGGGGCGGTAGGGAGGGGATAGAGAGACGCGGGGCGGTAGGGAGGGGATAGAGAGACGCGGGGCGGCTGGGAGGGGATATAGAGACGCGGGCGGTAGGGAGGGGATAGAGAGACGCGAGGCGGTAGGGAGGGGATAGAGAGACGCGGGGCGGTAGGGAGGGGATATAGAGACGCGGGGCGGTAGGGAGGGGATAGAGAGACGCGGGGTGGTAGGGAGGGGATATAGAGACGCGGGTCGGCAGGGAGGGTCCCCAGTGTGGAAGCTGATGAAGAGAGGGGGGAAAGTAGTGGAGGGGGAGGGCACCAGAAGAGGAGACTTGTGTAAAGTGGCAAGCAGACATAGAAACAGTGGTTAGGATGGCCGGAGGGACTCACCGTTGGGGCTGTGGGCGGCTGCTGCAGGCTGGTAAACAGTACAGTGTCCAGAGGCGTCACTGGGTCAGCATTTCAGCATTACTGTTACACACATCTCCCCCCCCCCCGCGGCCGAAAGGGGGGCGTGGCCTGCTGTGAAAGGGGCGTGGCCTCGCGGGTCTGTTCTCTCTCGCTCCGTGGGTGTTTCCAGCTTGCCTGTAGATGCTGGCAGCCCCCGGAGACTGGAGAGTGTGTGATGGCTGTGTGACAGGAGGAGAGTGCTGCAGGAGATGACGTCACTGCAGCACTCGCCTCCTGTCACAGCAGGAGAGCTGACAGCGGGATTTGTGCGGAGGAGGCGGCAGGTGTGTGTACACGGGGCAGGGAGGCCTATGAGAGCCTTCTCCTGCACCTCCCGTCCCTCCTAATGTGTATGCCGGGGGCGGCATCAGCCGTTGTTGTTGGGCTGGCGCAGCGGCCGGGGAGTCAGAGCTGCTGATGGGTGGGGGAGGGGAGAGAGAGAGATGGACAGGCAGCAGGAGCAGAGACTTGCTGACTCTGCCCACCGCTGTGACTCCACCCAGCGTTACGGGCACAGAGTCACAGATTTAGACAAATATATAGGAGATAATACTGCACTGGTCTAGCTTACACAGCTATATAACAATAGATATAACAGTACACAGTAAGAACTGGATGTATATCACAGGGTAACTGTATTAGGAAACCCTGACTAAATGCACTCTTTCTTAACTAACACTGACTAAAAAAGGCAGGTAGAATACTTAAGTGTCTTGTAAAGTCACAGCACTGAGTGACAATAGGAGGATTTGCCCAAGCATTCCCAGGAACAGTGAGCTGAGGGATAATGGCGCCGCAGACACTGCCAGGGAGGGAGGGAGAGACAGATATGCAGCTCCAGGGCGGGAACATTTGCCGAAAATGGCGCCCTGGGGCTGGGGGAGGGGCTTCAGGTCCAAGCTCTATCCCCCTGTTGGCAAAACCACCGTGTACTGCGGGCTCTAATAAAACGGTTTATAGAGAAAACCTGACCTGTCCCATGCCCTGGTGATCTAGTGGGATCGCTTGTACTGCCACAGTGTCCACCGCCAGCGCGCGCGGCCCACCTCCCACTGACTGCGCCAGATCGCGATAAAGACCGGGTTCCGCAAGCGGGACCCACTTACCACCTCCCGAAACGCGGCCACGCGATCCCGGAGAGCCTCCGTCGTGTGTGCCTGACAAGAAGAAAACCGGAGCCTCCTGCTGTAGTTACCCGGCAACCAGGGCTCGGGAGTGTACAGCGCCGCTGGGGAGAGCTGGAGCTGCAGCAGGCAATGTCTACTGACATCCAGCACAATCTGTGCCTCTGCTGCAGCATTTGTAGTCTTCTTTTTTTCTCAGAAAAAGCTTTTTCTGGAGCTGCTGTGAGCAGCTCTTCCTGTTACATGCTTGCACTGCAAGCACCAACTACAAACTGAGCTCCTGTGCACGGAGGCGGGGTGATATAGGAGGCGGCGCTATGCATCTTGGGAAGAAGGTCAAAGCTTTTGAGCCTGTTCTTGCTTCGGATCAAGATCCTACTCTACACCCCATTGTCCATTCCTTGTGGAGCCCAGTGTACCCCGCAGCAGAAATATATATATATATATATATATATATATATATATTGAATTTACCGATGGTGGGGGCATTTTTGATCCGAAAACCCCTAGGAATTAATTTTTTGCAGTAATAATCGCTCAGAGTAGAGCCATGCAAGAAATAGTCAATTTCTTTCTTTTTTAATTTGAGGGTTTTCGGATCAAAAATGCCCCCACCATCGGTAAATTCAATCCAGAGTTTTGCAGACGGTGGGTGGCAGTATTAAACAAATGTAGTTTTGATCTACTTCTACTTGTTATTGAAGAATCCCAACGTGAACTAACCAAGATCAAAGAAAATATCAATGCCTTTGAGGCCAATTTGGACAACACGTTTAAAGATGACCCAGACACCCAATGGATGATTAAACTCCAGGAACAAGTCGACAAGTACCGACAGGAGTTGCTGAAATTTAAGCGTGATAAACTTACAGTAGTTCAAAGGGACTATCAACAAGGCACTGTATATCCCTGGGTTAATAACCCAGGAGTCTCGACCAAACGACAAGGAATATCCAGATGGCGACAACGGCGTGACCGGGCCTCTAATGATTCTTCTGGCACTCAATCCTCGCAAAGCGATCAGGATGGTGAACATTCTAAAGTCCATGGCAAACCCCCTTTAGGGGTTCGTACCCGCGCTCAACGCGGGGTTCCAACAAAAAAAAACCGGCGAGGCGGCCAATGGAAAAGGATCCACAAACAAGAAGCGCGCAACCAAGAAAAAGACATAGTCTTTAATCTGTCTAAAAGAATCCTATCTAGTGACGAGATAAGTGTCCTTAATAAAGGTCTCTCCTTTATACCATCTACTACTTTTGACAAATTCTCTTGGACTGTGGACTTACACAAATTTACTCGACAGATCAGATTGAAGGAGTTCTTTGAAAAACAACCTGTGCAACTCCCGGCATCTCAACTGCAAAGATTTAAACCAAAATCATTTTTTGATCCATCCTCCTCTAATAACTCACTCAAAGTCTTTACAAGGACTCTTAACAAAAGTGTCATGGATGAATATAATAATTTTGTCCCCCCCAGAAATAACCTCACCAGAGCTGAAAGAATAGCCCTGAAGAACCTACAAAGTTACAAGGACATTATCATCCGCCCCGCAGACAAGGGCGGGGGGGGGGGGGGGGGGTTGTTATAGATCTTGAATATTACCGCCAAGAGATGCAATCCCAACTAAACGACATAGAAGTTTACAAGGAGTTGGGGTGGGACCCCACAAATTCATTCAAAAGCGAATTGGATGCCATCCTTAAGGAAGCCACTGAAAATGGGCTCATTACAGAGACTGTCCGCCAAGCTTTAATGACCAATCACCCAAAAACACCTGTCTTGTACTCCATCCCCAAATTACATAAAAATCCCAGTTGCCCGCCCGGACGACCCATTATTAGTGCACGAGAATCCATTTATTACATCATATCCCAATACCTGGACAGTTTCCTGCAGGAACTGATCCAGGATCAACCAACGTTCCTAAAGGATTCTTCCACCTTCCTCAGGAAATTATCTTCCTTTTCTACACTACCAGAGGGCTGCCATCTCTGTACAGTGGACGTGGTGTCATTATACACTAATATCCCCCACGACAGGGGGGTCCAGGCCGTCCGTAGGTTTCTCACTGGGAATTTGGCGTACCGTGGTCCAGACATCAACCTTTTCTGCGAGTTACTACATTTGTCTTTAACTAGGGATTGTTTCCTTTTTGACTGTCGATGTTACATCCAACTGAGAGGCTGCGCCATGGGATCTTGCATGGGACCTTCCCTAGCTAACATCTTTATGTTTGATATTGACCACAATCTCTTTTTATTAAACCCCATGATGCAACCGCACATCTTGTACCTCACTAGGTACATAGATGACCTATTCATCATTTGGACAAGTACCAGTCAAGACTTCAAAACTGCAATGGATCATGTCAATACTTTGGATGACAACATACACTTCACCTATTCCATCAGTGAAAAACAGGTGCAATTCCTGGATGTGGAAGTCTCCATACAGGATGGGAAGCACACAACCGATTTATATATAAAACCCACTGACCGAAACACTATTTTGAGGGCAGACAGCCAACACCCTGGTTTCGTGTCCCAGAGCCTTCCCAAATCTCAATTCCTTCGTGCAGTCCGCACCTGTGATACGCTTGTCAAAGCGGAACAACGAATAGATCTGATGATCCAGCAATTTGTCACCCGAGGGTATGATATTACCCGTCTGATGGACACCAAACGACAGGTGTTAGCTATTCAACGTGAGGATACTCTTTGTCCAAAAACTACCCCTGGCACACTGGACAAAAGGGTACCATTTGTTCAGGAATTTCATCCTCTCTGCCATAAGATCATGCAAAATGGCAAGAGTTTGTGGCCCATAATCACGGCAGATCCGGACTTAAAATCCTTTCAGGACTGTAAGCTGATGCCAAGTTACAAACGGAACCGCAATCTTCGAGACATGCTCGTCAAGAATGACATCTCTAACATGGACACAATAACCCCCCGGACATTTCTAACACGACAGCCTGGCTGTTACAAGTGCTTAGGTTGCACGACATGTCGTTCAATGGAATGTGGTCCATCTTTTACTCACCCACATTCTGAAGCCAAAATTAACATCAAGCATGTTTTAACTTGTCAAAGCTCCTTTATCATTTACTACATTAAATGCCCCTGTGGCTTACTTTACGTGGGTAAGACCATCCGACAATTTAGGGAGAGGATGGCACTGCACCGCCAAGCCATACGCTCTGCCCTTGAGGGCACCCCACAAGAACAACCGGTTGCCCGCCACTTTCGTGAAGCAAAACACACATTGGCCAGTTTACGACATAAGGTCATTGACCATGTCCCTGCCAATTTACGCGGAGGTGACCGGGGTGCTCTGGTATTACGCAGGGAAGCCCGCTGGATTTTTGAGCTCCGCACACTTTCACCGTACGGTCTCAATGAGTCCAATAATTTGTGGTGCTTTCTTTAATTATGTAATGTTCCTTTAATTATGCAATCTAAATTTAATCTTTACTCGATTATTGTGTCTGAGGATTTATTCCTTATATCATAACTCAGGCTATTAATATCTCCAGGGCTATATTTATGCTAGCTTGATACTTAATGATTATTTCCATTCATGCCACTTTAAAACAGTTTATGTCTAGGGGGCGTGTGTCTCTTGCTATTTAAATATACAATTATTCAGTATGCTTGTATTATCAATATGCATATAATAATTCATGCCATGCCTCTTGATTACTTCTAAGCTGTTGTTGACACCTGTTTTCTCACGTTTTATGCACTGTTTTCATGATGATTATCTTTTGTTGCTATCTACAGCGCTGTGTCTGCCTCCGGCGGGTAACCATGGAAACGGCGCTGGAGAGCGCGCGTCGCCTCGGGGTGACGTCATCAACCCCCATCCAGGAAGCACACACAGCGTGCATGATGGTCTGTGTGGGGCGCTACTTAAGGTAAGATTGTTCTGTTTTATGTTATCTTGTCCTGACGAAATTTAGTAAATAAATGAAACGTTGACCTACAAATGCTGCGCTGTCAGCTTAATCTCTAAAACAGCTTGCTGCTTCAAACAAAGTCCTCTGAGTGCCGCATTCTTCTACTTTGCTATATATATATATATATATATATATATATAAGTGATGTGCACTGGAAATTTTTCGGGTTTTGTGTTTTGGTTATGGATTCGGTTCAGCGGCCGTGTTTTGGATTCGGACGCGTTTTGGCAAAACCTCCCTGAAAATATTTTGTCGGATTCCGCTGTGTTTTGGATTCGGGTGTTTTTTTTTTTTTTTTTACAAAAAACCCTCAAAAACAGCTTAAATCATAGAATTTGGGGGTCATTCTGATCCCATAGTATTATTAACCTCAATAACCATAATTTCCACTCATTTTCTTTCAGTCTATTCTGAACACCTCACACCTCACAATATTATTTTTAGTCCTAAAATTTGCACCGAGGTCGCTGGATGACTGAGCTAAGCGACCCAAGTGGCCGACACAAACACCTGGCCCATCTAGGAGTGGCACTGCAGTGTCAGACAGGATGGCAGATTTAAAAAATAGTCCCCAAACAGCACATGATGCAAAGAAAAAAAGAGGCGCAATGAGGTGGCTGTGTGACTAAGCTAAGCGACCCAAGTGGCCGACACAAACACCTGGCCCATCTAAGAGTGGCACTGCAGTGTCAGACAGGATGGCAGATTTAAAAAATAGTCCCAAAACAGCACATGATGCAAAGAAAAAAAGAGGTGCACCAAGGTTGCTGGATGGCTAAGCTAAGCGACACAAGTGGCCGACACAAACACCTGGCCCATCTAGGAGTGGCACTGCAGTGTCAGGCAGGATGGCACTTCAAAAAAAATAGTCCCCAAACAGCACATGATGCAAAGAAAAATGAAAGCAAAGAGGTGCAAGATGGAATTGTCCTTGGGCCCTCCCACCCACCCTTATGTTGTATAAACAGGACATGCACACTTTAACAAACCCATAATTTCAGAGACAGGGTCTGCCACACGACTGTGACTGAAATGACTGGTTGGTTTGGGCCCCCACCAAAAAAGAAGCAATCAATCTCTCCTTGCACAAAATAGCTCTACAGAGGCAAGATGTCCACCTCCTCCTCATCGTCCGATTCCTCACCCCTTTCACTGTGTACATCCCCCTCCTCACAGATTATTAATTCGTCCCTACTGGAATCCACCATCTCAGGTCCCTATGTACTTTCTGGAGGCAATTGCTGGTGAATGTCTCCACGGAGGAATTGATTATAATTCATTTTGATCAACATCATCTTCTCCACATTTTCTGGAAGTAACCTCGTACGCCGATTGCTGACAAGGTGAGCGGCTGCACTAAACACTCTTTCGGAGTACACACTGGAGGGGGGGGGGGGCAACTTAGGTAAAATAAAGCCAGTTTGTGCAAGTGCCTCCAAATTGCCTCTTTTTCCTGCCAGTATACGTACGGACTGTCTGACGTGCCTACTTGGATGCGGTCACTCATATAATACTCCACCATTCTTTCAATGGTGACAGAATCATATGCAGTGACAGTAGACGACATGTCAGTAATCGTTGGCAGGTCCTTCAGTCCGGACCAGATGTCAGCATTCGCTCCAGACTGCCCTGCATCACCGCCAGCGGGTGGGCTCGGAATTATTAGCCTTTTCCTCGCAGCCCCAGTTGCGGGAGAATGTGAAGGAGGAGCTGTTGACGGGTCACGTTCCGCTTGACTTGACAATTTTCTCACCAGCAGGTCTTTGAACCTCTGCAGACTTGTGTCTGCCGGAAAGAGAGATACAACGTAGGTTTTAAATCTAGGATCGAGCACGGTGGCCAAAATGTAGTGCTCTGATTTCAACAGATTGACCACCCGTGAATCCTGGTTAAGCGAATTAAGGGCTCCATCCACAAGTCCCACATGCCTAGCGGAATCGCTCTGTTTTAGCTCCTCCTTCAATGTCTCCAGCTTCTTCTGCAAAAGCCTGATGAGGGGAATGACCTAACTCAGGCTGGCAGTGTCTGAACTGACTTCACGTGTGGCAAGTTCAAAGGGTTGCAGAACCTTGCACAACGTTGAAATCATTCTCCACTGCGCTTGAGTCAGGTGCATTCCCCCTCCTTTGCCTATATCGTAGGCAGATGTATAGGCTTGCATGGCCTTTTGCTGCTCCTCCATCCTCTGAAGCATATAGAGGGTTGAATTCCTTCTCGTTACCACCTCTTGCTTCAGATGATGGCAGGGCAGGTTCAGGACTGTTTGCTGGTGCTCCAGTCTTCGGCACGCGGTGGCTGAATGCTGAAAGTGGCCCGCAATTCTTCGGGCCACCGACAGCATCTCTTGCACGCCCCTGTCGTTTTTTAAATAATTCTGCACCACCAAATTCAATGTATGTGCAAAACATGGGACGTGCTGGAATTTGCCCAGATGTAATGCACGCACAATATTGGTGGCGTTGTCCGATGTCACAAATCCCCAGGAGAGTCCAATTGGGGTAAGCCATTCTGCGATGATGTTCCTCAGTTTCTGTAAGAGGTTGTCAGCTGTGTGCCTCTTATGGAAAGCGGTGATACAAAGCGTAGCCTGCCTAGGAACGAGTTGGCGTTTGCGAGATGCTGCTACTGGTGCCGCCGCTGCTGTTCTTGCTGCAGGAGGCAATACATCTACCCATTGAGCTGTCACAGTCATATAGTCCTGAGTCTGCCCTGCTCCACTTGTCCACATGTCCGTGGTTAAGTGGACATTGGGTACAACTGCATTTTTTAGGACACTGGTGACTCTTTTTCTGACATCTGTGTACATTTTCGGTATCGCCTGCCTAGAGAAGTGGAACCTAGATGGTATTTGGTACCGGGGACACAGTACCTCAAGCAAGTCTCTAGTTCCCTGTGAATTAACGGTGGATACCGGAAACATGTTTCTCAACGCCCAGGCTGCCAAGGCCTGAGTTATCCGCTTTGCAGCAGGATGACTGCTGTGATATTTCATCTTCCTCGCAAAGGACTGTTGGACAGTCAATTGCTTACTGGAAGTAGTACAAGTGGTCTTCCGACTTCCCCTCTGGGATGACGATCGACTCCCAGCAGCAACAACAGCAGCGCCAGCAGCAGTAGGCGTTACACTCAAGGATGCATCGGAGGAATCCCAGGCAGGAGAGGACTTGTCAGACTTGACAGTGACATGGCCTGCAGGACTATTGGCTTTCATGTCTAAGGAGGAAATTGACACTGAGGGAGTTGGTGGTGTAGTTTGCAGGAGCTTGGTTACAAGAGGAAGGGATTTAGTGGTCAGTGGACTGCTTCCGCTGTCGCCCAAAGTTTTTGAACTTGTCACTGACTTCTGATGAATGCGGTCCAGGTGACGTATAAGGGAGGATGTTCCTAGGTGGTTAACGTCCTTACCCCTACTTATTACAGCTTGACAAAGGCAACACACGGCTTGACACCAGTTGTCCGCATTTCTGTTGAAATAATTCCACACCGAAGAGGTGATTTTTTTTTGTATTTTGACCAGGCATGTCAATGGCCATATTCGTCCCACGGACAACAGGTGTCTCCCCGGGTGCCTGACTTAAACAAACCACCTCACCATCAGAATCCTCCTTGTCAATTTCCTCCCCAGCGCCAGCAACACCCATATCCTCATCCTGGTGTACTTTAACAGTGACATCTTCAATTTGACTATCAGGAACTGGACTGCGGGTGCTCCTTCCAGCACTTGCAGGGGGCGTGCAAATGGTGGAAGGCGCCACCTCTTCCCGTCCAGTGTTGGGAAGGTCAGGCATCGCACCCGACACAATTAGACTCTCCTTGGGGATTTGTGATTTAGAAGAACGCACAGTTCTTTGCTGTGCTTTTGCCATCTTAACTCTTTTAAGTTTTCTAGCAGGAGGATGAGTGCTTCCATCCTCAGGTGAAGCTGAACCACTAGCCTTGAACATACAGTAGGCCAGGGCCTCAGCCGTTCCTTGCCACTCCGTGTCGTAAATGGCACATTGGCAAGTTTACGCTTCTCCTCAGACGATTTTGAGTTAGATTTTTGGGTCATTTTACTGAGCTTTATTTTTTTGGATTTTACATGCTCTCTACTATGACATTGGGCATCGGCCTTGGCAGACCACGTTGGTGGCATTTCATCGTCTCGGCCATGACTAGTGGCAGCAGCTTCAGCACGAGGTGGAAGTGGATCTTGATCTTTCCCTATTTTACCCTCCACATTTTTGTTCTCCATTTTTTAATGTGTGGAATTATATGCCAGTAATATATCAATAGCAATGGCCTACTACTATATATACTGCGCACAACTGAAATGCACCACAGGTATGGATAGATAGTATACTTGACGACACAGAGGTAGGTAGAGCAGTGGCCTACTGTACCGTACTGCTATATATTATATACTGGTGGACAGCAAACTGTGCAAAACTGAAATGCACCACAGGTATGGATGGATAGTATACTTGACGACACAGAGGTAGGTAGAGCAATGGCCTACTGTACCGTACTGCTATATATTATATACTGGTGGACAGCAAACTGTGCAAAACTGAAATGCACCACAGGTATGGATGGATAGTATACTTGACGACACAGAGGTAGGTAGAGCAGTGGCCTAATGTACCGTACTACTATATATTATATACTGGTGGACAGCAAACTGTGCAAAACTGAAATGCACCACAGGTATGGATGGATAGTATACTTGACGACACAGAGGTAGGTAGAGCAGTGGCCTACTGTACCGTACTGCTATATATTATATACTGGTGGACAGCAAACTGTGCAAAACTGAAATGCACCACAGGTATGGATGGATAGTATACTTGACGACACAGAGGTAGGTAGAGCAGTGGCCTACTGTACCGTACTGCTATTATTATATACTGGTGGTCAGCAAACTGTGCAAAACTGAAATGCACCACAGGTATGGATGAATAGTATACTTGACGACACAGAGGTAGGTAGAGCAGTGGCCTACTGTACCGTACTGCTATATATTATATACTGGTGGACAGCAAACTGTGCAAAAAATAAATGCATCACAGGTATGGATGGATAGTATACTTGACGACACAGAGGTAGGTAGAGCAGTGGCCTTCTGTACCGTACTGCTATATATTATATACTGGTGGACAGCAAACTGTGCAAAACTGAAATGCACCACAGGTATGGATGGATAGTATACTTGACGACACAGAGGTAGGTGGAGCAGTGGCCTACTGTACCGTACTGCTATATATTATATACTGGTGGACAGCAAACTGTGCAAAACTGAAATGCACACCAGGTATGGATGGATAGTATACTTGACACAGAGGTAGGTAGAGCAGTGGCCTACTGTACCGTACTGCTATATATTATATACTGGTGGACAGCAAACTGTGCAAAACTGAAATGCACCACAGGTATGGATGGATAGTATACTTGACGACACAGAGGTAGGTAGAGCAGTGGCCTACTGTACCGTACTGCTATATAGTATATACTGGTGGTCAGCAAACTGTGCAAAACTGAAATGCACCACAGGTATGAATGGATAGTATACTTGACGACACAGAGGTAGGTAGAGCAGTGGCCTACTGTACCGTACTGCTATATAGTATATACTGGTGGTCAGCAAAATGTGCAAAACTGAAATGCACCACAGGTATGGATGGATAGTATACATGACGACACAGAGGTAGGTAGAGCAGTGGCCTTCTGTACCGTACTGCTATATAGTATATACTGGTGGTCAGCAAATTGTGCAAAACTGAAATGCACCACAGGTATGGATGGATAGTATACTTGACGACACAGAGGTAGGTAGAGCAGTGGACTACTGTACCGTACTGCTATATATATAGTTATACTGGTGGTCAGCAAAATTCTGCACTGTCCTCCTACTATATACTACAATGCAGCACAGATATGGAGCGTTTTTCAGGCAGAGAACGTATAATACTGGTGGTCACTGGTCACTTGTCAGCAAAACTCTGCACTGTCCTCCTACTATATAATACTGCTGGTCCCCAGTCCCCACAATAAAGCAATTAGCACACTGAGCACAGATATTTGCAGCACACTGAGCACAGATATTTGCAGCACAATTTGCAGCTCACTGAACATAGAAACTGAGCGGACGCCAGCCACGTCCTCTCACGATCATCTCCAATGCACGAGTGAAAAATGGCGGCGACGCGCGGCTCCTTATATAGAATACGAATCTCGCGAGAATCCGACCGCGGGATGATGACGTTCGGGCGCGCTCGGGTTAACCGAGCAAGGCGGGAGGATCCGAGTTGCTCGGACCCGTGAAAAAAAAGGTGAAGTTCGGGCGGGTTCGGATCGTGAGGATCCGAACCCGCTCATCACTAATAATATATATATATATATTTTTTTTATTTAATAATTTTTTAATTTATAGGGCCCCCCCCCCCCAAGTTTGTTGTCCAGACCTTATTCCAGCCCTGCCTAGTGGGGAGGATTAGGTTTAGGCAGTGGAAAAGGGAGGGTTAGGGTTAGGCACCCACAAGGGAGGGTTAGGGTAGGGAAAAGGTGAGGATTAGGGGGCTTAATGGGGGACTGTCGGGATTCTGAAGGATGGGATGCTGCTGTCGGTATACTGACAGCCGGCATCCCATCCATCAGCAAATCATATTGAACACACTGTACCTTACTTATATTTTGGTCGTTTTTCCAGCAACTTATTTGGTGCTAGCTTCATTGTTGTTTTAACATTTTTAACTTTAAGGGGCCTAATTGCAGAACTAAGCACTGACGTATGTATAATGGCAGAACTAAGCACTGACGTATGTATAATGGGTGCAGTGAGTGTGGTGTACATGGTCCCCCAAGGTCCAGGGAGGCCCACACCGCACACCCTGCACCCATTATTTTTAATACTTACCCCACCCCTCCAAAGTACTGCAGCACAGCTACAGCGCTGCAGAGATCACTGGTAGAATGGCGCACCAGCCATTTTCCCAGTGTTTTGCGCATGCACAGTAAGAAAATCACTGGTAAAATGGACAACGTGCAGGGCCGGATTAATAATGGGGCGGATGGTGCTGCAGCTCCAGGTCCCCCATTGAAAATAGGCCCACAGGACCCTAAGGCTGCCGGACGAAATTCCAAAAAACCCCATGGCTGTCTGTAACAACTCTGCCCAGTAGTGCCTCACCCCCGAATCCACATGAGAGTCCGCCCTCAGACCCGCCTGAAGCTCCGCCCCCTCAGCTGTCCAAAGTTACTGATTGGCTGAGTGACTGTGTGTGATGTGTGCCAAATTGTAGCACAGTAGACACTGCATGGGAGTTCCTGCCCTGAGCAGGCATCTCCTCAGCATTACAGCACAGCAGCTTCCAGTCACCTGCCGACCAGGCATTGGCCACGTCCCCCGATGATAATGGGCTTGCTGGTCTGGATGAAATTGCAGGCTGAAATTCAACATGAACACAGCAACAAATGGCAAGTGTAGTGTCAGTGTGTCACACGCTAGTATATATACAGGTACTGTGCAGGGTAGTCACTTTAATAAGTGCGACCCCCCCCCCCCCTTCTCCCCAGAGCCTACATGGTCCTTATAGCTCTATCTTCGCTATGTAGCAGCCCCTCCTGTAACCTCCTCCCTGCCAGCTGCCTTTTCTAAAGTATGTATAGGTATATATACTGTATATATGTATGTGTAGTCTATGTATATGTACAGTATGCTATAAGTGGTAGAGCACCCAGGCAATATTGAAGAGCTGTGGAATTGATCTGCATGCACACTATGTAGGTATGTATGCTCTATGTCAGGGGTGGGCGACCTGTCAAAGGCAAAGAGCCAGAAAAGATCTGTAGGCAAGGGAAAGAGTAACTAATATGTGTGCCTCGAAGGTGCGCAAGCAAAAATGTGGGCGTGGCCTAGTTATCACAAAGCCACACCCCATTTCTGTGCGCACACCTTTCGGTATGACGTTTGTAGGAGTATGACCTTGTTGTACAGTGCCACATACATACTGTATAATGCCCCGGTACAGTGTCACATACATACTGTATAATGCCCCGGTACAGTGTCACATACATACTGTATAATGCCCCAGTACAGTGTCACATACATACTGTATAATGCCCCGGTACAGTGCCACATACATACTGTATAATGCCCCGGTACAGTGCCACATACATACTGTATAATGCCCCGGTACAGTGCCACATACATACTGTATAATGCCCCGGTACAGTGCCACATACATATAAAATGCAAAATATGGGTGCCACCACAGTGCCAGATACACATGTCCCCACAGTGCCAGATACACATGTCCCCACAGTGCCAGATACACATGTCCCCACAGTGCCAGATACACATGTCCCCACAGTGCCAGATACACATGTCCCCACAGTGCCAGATACACATGTCCCCACAGTGCCAGATACATATGTCCCCACAGTGCCAGATACACATGTCCCCACAGTGCCAGATACACATGTCCCCACAGTGCCAGATACACAAATGCCCCCACAGTGCCAGATACATATATGCCCCACAATGCCAGATACATATATGCCCCACAGTGCCAGATACACAAATGCCCCCACAGTGCCAGATACATATATGCCCCACAATGCCAGATACACAAATGCCCCCACAGTGCCAGATACACAAATGCCCCCACAGTGCCAGATACATAAATGCCCCACAGTGGCAAATACATATATGCCCCCAGTGCCGAATACAGATATGCGTCACAGTGCCAGGTACACATGTCCCCACAGTGCCAGATACACATGTCCCCACAGTGCCAGATACACATGTCCCCACAGTGCCAGATACACATGTCCCCACAGTGCCAGATACACATGTCCCCACAGTGCCAGATACACATGTCCCCACAGTGCCAGATACACAAATGCCCCCACAGTGCCAGATACATATATGCCCCACAGTGCCAGATACATATATGCCCCACAGTGCCAGAGACATAAATGCCCCACAGTGGCAAATACATATATGCCCCCAGTGCCGAATACAGATATGCGTCACAGTGCCAGGTACACATGCCCCCCAGTGCCAGATGATGTCCCCACAGTGCCAGATATGCCCCCAGTGACATATACACATGTCCCCACAGTGCCAGATACATATATGTTCCACAGTGCCAGGTACACTTGCCCCACAGTGCCAGATATGCCCCCAGTGCCAGATACACATGTCCCCACAGTGCCAGATACATATATGCTCCACAGTGCCAGATACACATGTCCCCACAGTGCCAGACAGGGGCGGATTGGGAACAAAAAGCGGCCCTGGAAAAATTTGTACTAGTGGCCCCACATGGGCAGCGCCAGAGGTGTAAGGTCTAGCCATGGGCCATGGCAGCAGCACCCTCCCCCAAGACTTTCCAGATAGTGGGCATGTCCAGCATCAAGGGGGAAGTTAAAAAGAAATACAATTAAATATTATGAGCACATTATATGATACACCTTCAGAATTTAGGAAACTATATCATTCTTTAGAAAGATATATTTTCTTGCTTATTACACCAACCGTGTCCCAATCACTATTCACTCAATCTTATATGTCAGCCATGCAGGCAGACAGAGCATACACTAGATCATCTGCAATCACAGGCTAAGTGGCAAAGTCATTTTCATATATGCAAATTATTTAGCATCTTATTCATTATGTCTATAAAAAGGACCACATGTCCTCAAACAAAACAGGCCCCGCGGGTGCGTCGGCCCACCGGGAATCTTCCCTGTAAACCCTATGGCCAATCCACCTCTGGTGCCAGATATGCCCCCAGTGCCAGATACATGTCCCCACAGTGCCAGATATGCCCCCAGTGCCAGATACATGTCCCCACAGTGTCAGATATGCCCCCAGTGCCAGATACATGTCCCCACAGTGTCAGATATGCCCCCAGTGCCAGATACATGTCCCCACAGTGTCAGATATGCCCCCAGTGCCAGATACATGTCCCCACAGTGTCAGATATGCCCTCAGTGCCAGATGCACATGTCCCCACAGTGCGGCCCCCCCTTCCCCCTGCTCACCGCACTGCTGCTGCTGCTGGGAGGGGAGAAGAGCACAGCGTGCGCCTCTCCTACCCCTCAGTCTCCGGCGCCGGTGACTATCTTTAATTTCGCGCCGGCCCATGAGCCAAACAGGAGCCTTAGCTGCCGGTCCGCAAGCTCTGATTGGCTCACGGGCCAGCGCTGAATTGAAGATAGTCACCGCCGCCGAAGACGTATGTGTGTGTGGTGTGCCGGGCTGTGTCGGGCAGCTGTGGCCGGGAGCGGATCGAGCCGCATGTGGAGGATGAAAGAGCGGCATGCGGAGAACGAAAGAGCCGCATGTGGCTCGAGAGCCACGGGCTGGCCACCGCTGCTCTATGTGTATGTATGCATACTGTACTTTGTATATGTATTTTGTGTATCGGTATTTATGCTATGTAAATGTATACATATGCATTCTATGTATACTGTAAGTATGTATATGTACAGTGCATACATATGCTGGGTGTGATACGTGTTATCGGCGTTCGGGATGCCGGCGGTCTTGAGACCGACACCGGTACCCCGATGGAGAAAATCCGGACAGGTGTTCGGTAAGTATACTTACCTTACCGCAGCCTAAACCTAACTACCCTCCCCACAGCCGTCATCCCAGGGCCGGCTCCAGGCCTACTAGCACCCTGAGCTAGAGAATGTAAAAGTGCCTCCCCCCCCATGCGTGCGCCGAAGGTGTGCGCGTCCCTGGAAAAGTGGGCGTGACCTCCTGGAAAAGTAGGCGTGGCCTTGTAACTTCATATCATCAAACTATAAATAAATATATTTTCACACCCCCTGTACGCACACAATTAGCAGCCTTAAACATAACAGCCACAGTAGTGTTCCTTACACACAATGTCTCCAGTATAGTGTCAGATACACATAATGTGCAGTGCCAGCTACACATGACATGCCACACAGCCGTGCCAGCTACACATGACATGCTCCACAGCCGTGCCAGCTACACATGACATGCCCCGCAGCAGTGCCAGCTACACATGACATGCCCCACAGCAGTGCCAGCTACACATGAAAAGCCCCCCAGCAGTGCCAGATACATAAATGGCCACACAGTGCCAGATATGTCCCCACAGTTCCAGATACATAAATGCCCCCACAGTGCCAGATACATAAATGCCCCCACAGTGCAGATATGCTTCCACAGTGCCAGATACATAAATGCCCCCACAGTGCAGATATGCCCCCACAGTGCCAGATACATACATGCCCCCACAGTGCCAGATACATAAATGCCCCCACAGTGCAGATATGCCCCCACAGTGCCAGATACATAAATGCCCCCACAGTGCAGATATGCCCCCACAGTGCAGATATGCCCCCACAGTGCCAGATACATAAATGCCCCCACAGTGCCAGATACATAAATGCCCCCACAGTGCAGATATGCCCCCACAGTGCCAGATACATACATGCCCCCACAGTGCCAGATACATAAATGCCCCCACAGTACAGATATGCCCCCACAGTGCCAGATACATAAATGCCCCCACAGTGCAGATATGCCCCCACAGTGCAGATATGCCCCCACAGTGCCAGATACATAAATGCCCCCACAGTGCCAGATACATAAATGCCCCCACAGTGCAGATATGCCCCCACAGTGCCAGATACATACATGCCCCCACAGTGCCAGATACATAAATGCCCCCACAGTGCCCGATACATAAATGCCCCCACAGTGCAGATATGCCCCCACAGTGCAGATATGCCCCCACAGTGCCAGATACATAAATGCCCCCACAGTGCAGATATGCCCCCACAGTGCCAGATACATAAATGCCCCCACACAGTGCCCGATGCAGAAATGCCCCCACAATACCTGCGATGCTGGGAGGGGGGAGTCTGCTGAGGGCGCGGGCAGACTCTTCCTAAACTGTTGTGTGCGCGCTGCGCGGCGCCGGTGTCTGACGTCAGACGCCGGCGCCGCACAGCGCGCATAGTGCACACACAACGGGATTGGGCAGGTCGGGTATCGCTGCAGGCTGGCTCGGCTCCAGGCATGAATATGGCGGCGCCAGCGCGCGGCACCCATTAAGGGTGGCGCCCCGCGTGGCCACTCTATTCGAACATGCCTGGAGCCGGCCCTGCGTCATCCGCTCTTTATCTCGACAGCACTTAGGTCGACACTCATTAGATCGACCACTATTGGTCAACATGCATTATGTCAACATGCTCAATAGGCCGACATGGTCACTAGGTTGAAATGGCTAAGGTCAACACATGAAAAGGTTGGCATGCGTTTTTAATTTTTTTTCCATTTTTTAACTTTTTACACACATAACGTCCCCCTGTACCAGTGACGCTTTCACATGTAATGCCCCCTGTACCAGTGACGCTTTCACATGTAATGCCCCCTGTAGCAGTGACGCATACACATGTAATGCCCCCTGTACCAGTGATGCTTACATACGTAACGCCACCCTGTACCAGTGACGCATACACACGTAACACCCTTGTACCAGTGACGCTTAAACGCGTAACGCCCCCTGTACCAGTGACGCTTACACACATAACGCCCCCATGTACCAGTGATGCTTACACACGTAACGCCCCCCCTGTACCAGTGATGCTTACACACGTAACGCCCACTTTACCAATAACGTACCGCTTACACACGTAACGCCACCCTGTACCAGTGACGCATACACACGTAACGCCCTTGTACCAGTGACGCTTACACACGTAACGCCCCCTGTACCAGTGACGCTTACACATGTAATGCCCCCTGTAGCAGTGACGCATACACACGTAACGCCCTTGTGCCAGTGACGCTTACACACATAACGCCCCCTGTACCAGTGACGCTCATACGCGTAACGCTCCCTGTACCAGTGACGCTTACACACATAACGCCCCCTGTACCAGTGACGCTTACACGCGTAACGCCCCCTGTACCAGTGACGCTTACACATGTAACGCCACCCTGTACCAGTGACGCATACACACGTAACGCCCCCCTGTACCAGTGACGCTTACACGCGTAACGCCCCCTGTACCAGTGACGCTTACACATGTAACGCCACCCTGTACCAGTGACGCATACACACGTAACGCCCCCTGTACCAGTGACGCTTACACACATAACGCCCCCCTGTACCAGTAATGCTTACACACGTAACGCCGACTTTACCAATGACGTACCGCCTACACACGTAACGCCACCCTGTACCAGTGACGCATACACACGTAACGCCCTTGTGCCAGTGACGCTTACACATGTAATGCCCCCTGTAGCAGTGACGCATACACACGTAACGCCCTTGTGCCAGTGACGCTTACACACGTAACGCCCCCTGTACCAGTGACGCTTACACATGTAACGCCCTTGTACCAGTGACGCTTACACACGTAACGCCCCCTGTACCAGTGCCGCTTACACATGTAATGCCCCCTGTACCAGTGCCGCTTACACATGTAATGCCCCCCTGTACCAGTGTACCCCTTTTAGGTCAGCACACTGTACTGACACAGGGGAGGGGGAGAGGACTCGGAGGCTTCATGCTGCTGGCGCTTGCCCTGCTGCCTGTCATAGAGTGTGACAGGCGCAGCAGCAGGGGGACATCAGCTCAGTAAAGGGATGCAGTGCAGGGAGAGCGCCATTCCTGGCACCTCCCCAGTGGCGCACCCAGGGGGGGTTTCCGAGTACCCAGAAACCCCCCTCCACTAAAAAAAAAAAAAAAAAAAAATTTTTTTTTTTTTTTTTAGCTGCATGAGTATTATTAATGACTGTCTAGCGTCCTCTGCAGCCTGCTGTCTTCCTGGTGGCACTTGCAAGTGCAATAAAAGTTTACTTTATTTTAATTATAGTACATATATATCCATGTGCCTACATATATACACATGTACAGTATATACATACATACATACATACAAACACACACACACACACACACACACATATGATATATATATATATATACATGTGTATATATATATATATATGTGTACTGTATGTGTGTGTGTGTATATATATATATATATATATATGTATGCATGTTTAATATGCTATGTATATGTGTATATGGGTTCACTACGATCTCCCGGCGGCCGGCCTCCCGGCGACCAGCATACCGGCGCCGGGAGGCCGGCCGCCGGCTTACCAACAATGTGGCGAGCGCAAATGAGCCCCTTGCGGGCTCGCTGCGCTCGCCACGCTACGCGCGCCACACTATTCTATTCTCCCTCCAGGGGGGTCGTGGACCCCCACGAGGTAGAATAAGTGTCGGTATGCCGGCGGTCAGGCTCCCGGCGCCGGTATGCTGGTCGCCGGGAGCCCGACCACCGGCATACTGAAGACCACCCATGTATATGTATGTGTGTGTGTATGTATGTATATATATATATATATATATATATATATATGTGTGTGTAGATATATATATATATATATATATATATATATATATACACACACACACACACACACACACAGACACACTAGTTTTACGGACCCAGCATATCCTGGGTCACCTCAGTCCCCACCCCCGTGATTGGCTCCGCCCAGTTCTGGAAACCCCCCCATGCAAATCCTGCGTTTGCCACTGCACCTCCCTGCACTGCATCCCTTTGCTGAGTGGTTTGCGCCGGCTCTGTGAACATGCATACTGTGTATATGCACATATACTATAGCTATGTATACTGTATATGTACACTATGGAAGCGATTCAATTGTTCTGTGCACCTGATCTCCCATCTAAAGTGACGGGTGATTCCGGGACACAGTTCAATAGGGTCTTTTTATCGTGCTAATCACGCCCAAACAGGCCAGGTTTAGCTGCATAAAATGGCTAAACGCAACCAAAAATGCTAGGCGCGACATGAAAAGTGTTGTTTGCACGCTTAAAAGGGTAATTTTTCACACATTTCAGCTCGCCAGCGCAGGGGGCTGTAAGCTGAAATGTATCTCCCGCGTCTCAGCCCAAACGGAGCAACAATTGAATTCCCCCCTTAATTTTGGTATGTTTACTATGTTTATGTACTCCATGTATATGTATACTATGTATGTACACTATCTCTAGCTTAGGGGTCAGTCCTATTGCGGGCTAAGGGCCCGAATGCTGCTGCAGTGGCGTTGAGACGCCATTAGCGGCATGGCCCACTCCCACCATGAATTTGAGCAATTTTGTATGCAGATCCATAGGGCTGCTAACAAAATTGTACAAGTCTGAACTGCCATAAAGTACTAACTTGCGGGGGTGAGAACTTCACCTGTAATTGTTTTCTTCCTTTGAAGTGTAAACTATGGGTGGATTGTAATGCCATCCGAGTTTGCCGGACGTGTGGGTTTCCGTCTGAACTCTGAAGTCTTTTTAAAGGGACAGTGCCTTTAATGACTGCTCCTTTAAAAAACACCAGAGATCAGCTGGCAACTGTTACCCATACAAATTGTCCTGATACCGTCACCCCTACACCCTCTCCCTGCATGCCGATACCCTCACCCCTACACCTTGTCCCTGCATCCCAGTACCATCACTCTACATCCAGGTACCCTCAGCCCTACACTCTGTTCCTGCATCCGGGAACCATTAGCCTTTCACCTTGTCTATGCATCCAGGTGCCATCATCCCTACACTCTATCCTTTCATACAGGGACCCTCACCCCTTCACAGTATCCCTTCATCCAGAGACCTGCTCACACCCATAGCAACACAATCTCCTAGACTGCCTTTGCCTCAGACCTCCATTCCTATCCTCAGACTCCTGTCTCCTCTCACCCTGCACTACCCTGTGTCACACTCCCTGGCTGTGATGTCCTCTGTATTTCATGGTGGTCGTTGGAGCTCTCTGTATAATATGACATTTATTGGTCACTTGGATGCTTAGTGTATTAGATGTAAGTCACTGCGATGCTCTCTGTATTATAATTTGGACACTGTAACTGTATCTTTTTTATGTGGCAATCATTGCAATGCTCTCCATATTTGTTACGAACTGAGTACCTGGAACTCAGGGGAGTGGGTGGCAACTGGGGAGTTCCAGTCCTCACGAGTGAAGCTGGGCTAGTTATGAATGACCGCAGCAACGCCTACCCTAACCCCTGACTCCGTTACTCCCCCCAGTGATCGGTTGGCGCCTGCAGAGCTAGTCTTCTCCTATAGCAGCCACGTTTGAATGGGCGAATTAGGTCCGCCCAGACTTCGATGCCCCCAGGTCTTACGAGGTAACAAGGCACCAACTGAGACTGCGAGTGAATAAGGGGGAAGCGTGACTATCAATTGGAGAGAATACAGAAAGGACAACAAACAGATTATGTGCGGCGCGGCCGCTGAAATCCCAACATAGGAACCAAGGCACAGAGTGTTGAAAGCTAAGACACTGAATATACAGGTGATTGTGAATGCAACAATGCCTAAGATGTAATAAGCAACTTAATAAACTGTGAAAGCAACAATGCTAAAAGATGTTATAAGTGACTTAATAAACTGTGAAAGCAACAATGCTCTGAGATGTTAGAATAGAGAAATGTAAGCAAGGCAATGTCTGTGTGGAAACTTCACACACTGCTTAGCAAAACCTGAATACAAAGCTGGCTGGATCTGGTCAAGTAATCAATCGAGCAAGGTCTCCGGGTCACAGGTATAACACAGGTAGACAGGATCTCTCACGAGCTGACAGGTTCAAACTGAAGCAGGAACTATCACCAACATTCTGGGAGTGACCAGGAGGGGAACATAAATGATGCTGCCCCAAGCACCGCTCAGAACCTAAATTAAACAACTAAGGTGGTCATTCCGAGTTGTTCGCTCGCAAGCTGCTTTTAGCAGCTTTGCACACGCTAAGCCGCCGCCTACTGGGAGTGAATCTTAGCATAGTAAAATTGCGAACGAAAGATTAGCAGAATTGCGAATAGACACTTCTTAGCAGTTTTTGAGTAGCTCCAGACTTACTCGGCATCTGCGATCAGTTCAGTGCTTGTCGTTCCTGGTTTGAAGTCACAAACACACCCAGCGTTCGCCCAGACACTCCCCCGTTTCTTCAGACACTCCCGCGTTTTTCCCAGAAACGCCAGCGTTTTTTCACACACACCCATAAAACGGCCAGTTTCCGCCCAGAAACACCCACTTCCTGTCAATCACATTACGATCACCAGAACGAAGAAAAAACCTCGTAATGCCGTGAGTAAAATACCTAACTGCATAGCAAATTTACTTGGCGCAGTCGCAGTGCGAACATTGCGCATGCGCAATTAGCGGAAATCGCTGCGATGCAAAGAAAATTACCGAGCGAACAACTCGGAATGAGGGCCTAAGTGCAACTGCCCTGCTGCACGTACCAAGAACATAAGCAACGGGGAACGCCTACTGCTTCTGTGTGGTTAAGTGCCACACAAAGTCACTTAACCAGGATTATTGGTTTATTCATATAACAGAGATAACAGCTTGTAGTATATAGAAGATGTTCTGCAGCAGCAGGAACTCACAGTATACATGCGATGCAGTACAGCGGTAACACAGCGACTGAATACACACAGGGTGCGGCTGCGGGGTAGACAAGGTCGCACACTCAGGACAGCAGAAGCTGCACGTCCGTGCAGTTTGTCTCTGCCGCAAAGAACATGCGGAGGAAGCGCACAGTCCCGCCGTATACTGTACACTAAGCACCTCCTCCTGCACTGAGCAGACACTAGGGAGTGAACGCTAGAGCAGGGAAGCTGCCTCTAGCGCTGGGAACGGAGACAGACGTGGAGTGCTCTACTGTTTTAATAACAGTTTTGTCATTAGGGGAGCAAATGGATTTTTCCGACTGTGGGTCTTATTCAGGTTTGTTAGCAAACCAAGAAAGCGCACTAATGGGAAAAAGCATGTTGCGCTGCTGGTGGGGCAGATGTAACACGTGCAGAGAGAGTTAGATTTGGGTGGGGTGTGTTCATACTGAAATCTAAATTGCAGGGTAAAAATAAAGCAGCCAGTATTTACCCTGCACAGAAACAATATAACCCACCCAAATCTAACTCTCTCTGCACATGTTACATCTGCCCCACCTGCAGCGCACATGGTTTTGCCCCTTTAGTGTGCTTTTTTTGTTTGCTAATAAACCTAAATAACCACCATGAACCCAAATTTTGCAACTCCTGAATTCTATGCTAAATATTGGATGAGAGAATTATCCTCCTTAACCCAATTTAGCTACTCCCAGGTGATGACCAATGGTCAATATAAAGATTCACTGATGTGGATTTCACTGTATGAGAATAGGGTGGTGTCCTGTAATCAACATTATAAAAATAAATGATGTTATTGATCCTCTTTCTCTTTTATTGATTTGGGATTTTTAAGGGTTATTTATGATAGCGGAAGCCCAAAGCACAAATGCTTTTTCCTGATGTCACAAGCCACTGGGCTAGATGCACTAGGGTACTTAGTTGTGCACTCACATGAAATAAATAAAGAGATTTTCTAAGAGATTTTTATTTAGATTAGACCCAAGGGGCAGAGCAGGCACATTTAGGGGGCTAGTATTGCACAGGCCATAGAACTTTTCTTCCCCTGAGAAAGGACTTTACTTTTACATGAGCAAAGCAGCATCCGATGATCTCAATGGGCGGCCTCTGATTCAAATCAATGAATGGAGCTGTGGCACAGGCGCCTAGGTAATTTGGGATATGACAACGTCCAGAAACTACTCGATGGGATGGAAACTGGAATCACTGTAATACTGAGATACCTGTGTGTGAGAGTTGTATAAAAGGAAAGCAGACTCGCACCCCATTTCCTAAGTTGGTTAGTAGAGCGGAAATACCACTAGCTCTAGTGCATACTGACGTATGTGGTTCATTGAAGATGGAATAAATTAGTGGCTATAGGTACTTTATAACAATTATTGATGATGCAACAAGGATGAGACGTGTATTTTATGGAGGCTAAAAGTGAAGTTGTCAATAAAATTGTGGCATACAAGAACCTGGCGGAGACTCAGACGGGTCTGAAATTAAAAGTCTGATGCAAAACCAGTGAGCACTCCTATTGACAAAAGCATGAAGATGGTAAAGGCCATGTCACCAACCAGCCAGGAGGAGATAGAGGAAATGAGAGAGCTTCCTTATCAAAATGCTGTTGGTAGCTTACTGTATGCAAGTATTGGGACTCGCCCCGACATCTCACATGCAATGAGCCGGGCAAGCCAGTTTGCAATTAACCTTGGGAGGCAACACTGGAGAGCAGTCAAAAGAATCTTGAGATACCTGAAAGGTACAAGTTCATTAAAGTTGATGTTTACAAAGTCAAACGATACAACTTTAAAAGTTTTCTGTGATGCTGATTGGGGATCAGATGAGGATTACCGTCGTTCCTACACGGGCTACTTGTTCGTTTTAGCAGGCGCAGCTGTCAGCTGGGCGAGCAGAAAACAACCCACTGTTGCCCTATCCACCACTGAGGCGGAGTACATGGCACTTACAGAAACTGCAAAAGAAGCTTTATGGATGAAGGAGACTTTATGTGAGCTTAACCTTCTTTACCACACTGAGACTATCAACATTATTGTGATAACAAGGGAGCAATTGATTTGTCTTCCAGCACCAAGCATTATGGATGGTCCAAACACATTGCCATTAGACATCACTTTATCCATGAATTAGTGGAGAATAAGTCTGTCAATGTGGATTACATAGCAAGGGAGAGCAATACTGCTGATATGTTGACAAAGGAACTGTCATCACACTTGCTGAATATGTTCATGACAAAATGTGGACTGGAATATTTTTGAGAAATGTTAATTTGTTTTAGTGTTTGCTTACCATGCTTTATTAATGTGTTTTCGGTTACAGGAAAATTTTATTGAAAAATGTCTTGATAAAGTGTTATGCTCATGTATGTAACCGGAGACAGCCTTGAGCGAGGGGTGGTGTTAGACAGTAGAGCACTCCGCGTCTGTCTCCGTTCTCAGCGCTAGAGGCAGCTTCCCTGCTCTAGCGTTCACTCACTAGTGTCAGCTCAGTGCGGGAGGAGGTGCTTAGTGTACAGTGTTCGGCGGGACTGCGCGCTTCTTCCACATGTTCTTCCTGGGAGAAACAAACTGCATGGACGTGCAGCTTCTGCTCTCCTGAGTTTGAAACTTTGTCTACCCCGCAGCCAGCAGAAACAGATCCTGCACATGTGCAGATCACCCTAACACCGGAGATCTACGTAATCCATCAGGTTTGTGTACAGTACATGTCACAGCCAGCACTGTGTTCCCAGAATGCCGAGCACAGGCCTCGGAATTTCATGGTCAGCGCGCCTCAGCCACAGAGGGCTCCTGCTCCCCAGACACACGCGTGCACCCTCCAGCACCGGATAGTTTACACACTCCAGCAGCTGCATAAACTGCTGTCCCTCAGGCCGCCTCATTGTACTGGAGTGATGCCTAAAACACCCATCCGCAGATAGGCAGGACCTGGAAGAATTAAAAACAAAAGTCTGTTTTAAGTACCACATGAGACTGGCGGCCTCATTATTCGCCGGTCTGCTGTTCCACACTCGCCTGCGTGCCAAGTTCAATGGCCTGAAATAATGACTGGAGAAGTAGGAGGCAAACTGATAGGGAAGCTGACTGGTTCCTTTCTACTGGGACAATGAAGGGACGGGACACCATGCTAGGACTCCTGTCGCTTGCTGCTTCTCTGTCTCAAACTTCTAAACTTTCTCCTCCTACTCAATCTGTTTCTTTGCTGAACCGCATCCATCTCTTCTGCTGACAAAACAAAAAAAATAATAATCCCGCAATGCTGTTATATTACACCAGGGTCTGTCATGACACAGACATAAAAGTTGGGTACACATTATAAAGTCATTAAACACGTGAAACACTACTGTAGCCACAATACTAAACACGTTTGCTTACATTTCATAAGCAAGCAACACTAAGATTGCAACTTTCTCACCTGTTGTTATAAACGTAGCCCAGTGATGTATTCAGTTATAAACTAGCAGCTGTGACATCATCACAACCAGTGCTCATTCTTGAAACGGTATTATAAGGAAAAAAAGTCTATGGGGGTAATTCCAAGTTGATCGCAGCAGGAAATTTTTTTTTTTTTTTTTTTTTTGTTTAATCTGTTTTTATTAATGCTGTAGATGTAACAGTAGTACAACATTTTCAAACAATAGAATCCAAAGTATACAAAGGAAAACATATCTGGTCGTACCGTCTTAGTAACTTTGTTTTAAACATAATAGCACAGATGGAAAAGTTGACTGTTCTTCCATCAAAATATATATAAAGGATACAGACATTATAAAGCGTTAATTATAAGAAATGTAGGAAAGGAAAAAGAGAGTAGAAACAGAAAGAAAGTGAGAAATATGAAAAGGAAGAGAATATAAAAGTAGTCAGTTGAGATGAAGTTTTTTTTTTTTTTTTTTTTTTGTCTAAAGATTTATACGGGGATGATTAGGTTACCATATAGGACCTGTATATCGGAGACTCCATGAAGTCAAACCACGGAAACCAGGTAGCGGTAAAGTCAGTGGTTCTTCCCATCGAGAAGGATATAAGGTCTTCCATGTCTAAAAAGTATGTAATCTTGTTAAACCATTGTTTGATCGAGGGTGGGGAGGCGGATCTCCACAGAGCCGGTATCACGGCCCTTGCAGCATTGCTAAGGTGTCTCAGAAGTGAGTATTTATAAGAATGTGTACTTGCTGAGGTAAGATTAAAGAGCCAAAACTCAGGCCCCTCGGGTATCTCATCTCCCACTATCAGCTCGGAGCATCTAAAAACGTCCTTCCAGAAAGGAATTATAATAGGGCAGTCCCACCAGATGTGTAAAAAACTCCCCGGTGCTCCCTTACACCTCCAGCAGAGATTCGACAAGGTAGGAAACATTTTATTAAGGACACGGGGAGTCCTGTACCATCTATATATAAGCTTATATACCGTTTCCCTCGTTGACAAACATAGAGAGCTTGCCTGAGCATTACGAAATATAGTGTCCCAATCGGCCTGAGAGTTTATCCCTCGCATTTCCCTTTCCCAAGAAGTCATGAAGGCAGGGGGTTGGGAAAACAAGTCCTCCACAATAATCGCATAAATTTGGGAGATGGTATGTGTAGGGGAACGGGTGGAAACGCATAGTTTTTCGAAGTTAGTGAGACCTCTGGTTATGTCAGAGAGATTTTTGGAGGTCGCTAGAAAATGATGAACCTGGAGGAACTTCCAAAAATCGACGCTTGATATTTTCCAGAGGGACTGAACATCTGAGAATGAGCGCACTCTACCCGAACTCACCAGCTGACCAACCCTGAAAAGCCCCGCCTCCGCCCAAGAAGCAAATGCCAGGCTGTGGAGTCCAGGACCAAATTCGGGGTTATGAAGAAAAGAAGTCAAGGGGGACCACTTAGTGGAGATGTGTGTCTTTAACCTGAGCTTGTGCCATACTTTAAGCGTGGGGGTGACCGTAGGGTGAGCGATTTTCGGGAGGGAGGGCAGCCACGGGACTATTTCTATGTAATGTGGGAGACATCCTTCTTCCAAAAGCACCCATTGTTTACAGTCTTTAGCCCTTGTCCATTCCAAAACTCTATTTAATTGTACCGCATGGTAGTAGCTGGGAATATGAGGGAGTTGTTGTCCCCCTTGATGTCCCCTCCGGAATAGAATGTCATGTTTAAATCTGGGAGCTCTACCTCCCCAGACAAACGTGCGAATGAGGTTTTGAACGTCCCTGAACCACAGAGGGGGGATGAATATAGGGAGGGTTTGAAGAAAGAATAGAATCCTGGGGAGAGCGTTCATTTTAACCACGTTAATCCTACCAAACCAAGATAAACGCAATTTCTTCCATTTCTGGAAGTCTAAACGGAGTGTTTTCAACAAAGGGCCGAAATTTAAGGGAAATATTTTAGATAAATCGTTAGATAGCATTACCCCCAAGTACTTAACTCTGTGTTCGTGCCAGGTAAAGGGGAAAGAGCCCTTCAGGCCGGTCAGGACGCCCGGGGAAGTAGTTAGGTTCATTGCTATGGATTTAGAATAATTTATCTTAAAATTAGAAAGGGCTCCGAACCTATCAAATTCTAGCATCAAATTTGGGAGAGAAGTCACCGGGTTTGAAATTAGGGCCAGCAAATCATCAGCATACAAAGCTAATTTGTATTCGCGTCCTCTTACTAATAACCCAGAGATGTTTCGGTTAGCCCTAATGCTTCTCGCTAAAGCTTCCATGCTTAAGACAAAAAGTAAAGGGGATAACGGGCATCCCTGTCGCGTGCCATTGGAAATGGTAAAGGGGTCTGATAAGGAGCCATTAATCTTAATTTTGGCAAATGGCGTAGAGTAGAGGGATAGGATTCTATGGAGACAAGCGTTGCCAAGTCCCAGGTGCCTCAGGATGCCGGACATAAAGTCCCAATCCACCCTATCAAACGCTTTTTCAGCATCAGTTGACAATATAATTGAGGGGGATGTAGCCTGGTTGGCATAATAAATCATATTAAGCACCTTAGAGGTATTATCCCTGGCTTCCCGACCTAAGACAAACCCCGCCTGGTCTCCATGAATTAAATCTGGTAGCAGCAATTTAAGGCGATTTGCAATCAGCTTTGCGAAGAGTTTTATATCTAAATTTAGTAGTGAGATCGGCCGGTAACTGGAGCAGAGGCTGGGGTCCTTCCCCTCCTTGGGTAAAACAGTGATATGTGCCTCTAGGGATTGTGAAGCAAACTGTGATTTTTCCGACACGGTGTTAAAAGCTCTTGTGAGAATAGGGGTTAATTTCTCCTTAAAGGCCTTATAGTAAGCAATGGTGTACCCGTCGGGGCCCGGACTTTTGCCATTGGGGGAGGATTCGATGACTTTTAAAACCTCCTCAGGAGAGAAGGGTGCGTCTAAACCCTCTGCATCTTCTCTTGACAAAGTAGGGTAATCTATGCTATTTAAATAATCTGCTATGGCTGTTTGGTGTGAAATCTTGTCTGTCCTCCCAGATGGCCCAGAAAGATTGTACAGGGCGGAGTAATAAGCCTGGAAGGCTTTAGCTATGTGGGGAGTCTCGTGGAGGGGTTTCCCCCGACCATCCTTAATGCAATGAATAAAAGTAGTAGCACGTTGTTCACGAAGAGCCCTGGCTAGCAATTTCCCCGGTTTATTGCCCCATTGATAATATCTGCTTCGGCATTTCCGGTAGGAGAACTTGACTCTATCGGAAAGCAGTCTGTTCAAATCTGCCCTAGCTGTCTCGAGATCTGCATAGTGTTGAGGAGTGTGGGACTTCTTATGTAAGAGTTCTAGGGATTTTATTTTAGATAGTAGATCCTCTCTAAGCTGTTCTCTCTGCTTCTTGCGTCGAGAGCCTATCTGAATGCAAACCCCACGCAGGACACACTTATGTGCCTCCCACACCGAAAGTTTAGATATATCGTCTAGGTCATTATCGCCAATATAGGAATCTATAGCCGCTCCTATTTGAGAGCGACATATCTCATCTTGTAAAAGTGTGTCGTTGAAACGCCATGACCATTGACGCCGTGGACTTGAAGGAAGGCGTATCGTGAGATTAACAGGGGCATGATCGGACCATACTATCTGTCCTATAGAGGTGTCAGAAATTAGGTGTAGGTGTCTGTGGCTTAGAAACAGGTAGTCAATCCTAGAATATGTCTGATGGGGATGGGAAAAAAAAGAGTAGTCTACCTCTGAAGGGTGTGTCAGCCTCCATGTGTCGATCAGCTGGTGGTCAAGCAAAGCACGTCTCATCCTCCTATACTCCTTCTCCGGTTTATGAGATACCTTTTTAGATGAGTCATGGAGAGGGTCAAGAGTCCAGTTCAGGTCGCCTCCCATCACCACCACTCCCTCCAAAAGAGGCTCGGCGAGTTCCAGAACCGAGGTCAGGAAGGAAGGCTGCTTAATATTGGGAACATATACAGTCAAAAAGGAAAAGCGTTGATTATGGATATCGCACTTTACCAGCAACCCCCTGCCCTCCACTAGTCTATGAGAAGTGACATTTTGAACAGGCAAGTGACGAGCAAACAGAATAGCTACACCTAATGTCTTACCAGAGGGATTATTAGTCATGAAGACCTGGGGATAATAATGACATTTAAGTGATGGTACATGGCCAATCTTAAAATGAGTTTCCTGGATAAAGGCAACGTCCACTTTCTCATCTCTGAGCCATTTGAGAAGTTTGGACCTCTTCTCAGGGATATTTAAGCCCTTAACATTGAGGGAAGTAACATGTAAATCACCGTGACTCATTATAGCCTAAACCTGACCCGATGTATATCAATCATCTCAACCATAGTAGAAGGAGAAGAAGAAAAAAGGACAGCAAGGAAAAAAAAGAAGAAAGTCCGAATATAGCCAAGAAGAATAAAAAAGAATGTAGCATGGAAAACCACAGCACAAAGTGCTATAATATCAAACATAGCTAACCGTAGTGGTAGAATAAAGGTTGCTGCAATAGGGACAGGAGCGGGGTCCTGCCAGCTCCCAGCCCGAAGAGGTAGGGGGTGCAGCATGTAGGGGGTCCTACAGGGGGCCACCGAAGGCGACCGCCCACGGGTCTAGGAATCTATACAGTACTCAAAAAATTATTAAGGAATGAAGAAAGTATTAGCATCGTTAGCAAAAATGCAGTCTAGACATAATCAAAACGCAAGCTAACTAAAACATAACAATCATTTAGAAGAACCATTACAGAACCGATTATATATATCAATAGCGCATTGCGGCACATAGGAGCAAAAGAAACCAATTATGCGGCTGCAATGACAAAAACTTTTATGCCTCAAAAGAATAAGACAACGCCATCATGGAGGCTCGGAAGATCGTGCGCTCCCAGTCCCAGTCTCTCGCGGCCGCGGGGATCGCACTTGTTGCCATCTATCATCTGGAGGAGTCACCTCTGGTATTTCAGGTTGGTGGTGAAAAGAGTCCCAATCAGGTAACAATATTGGCTGCAAACCCACGGTCAAGAGGAAAGCTGGTAACTCTGAAGGTCTGGAGAGGATAATCGATCTGCCATTGTGGGTGACCTGGAGAGAAAAAGGGAAGCCCCATCTATATTTCACCTCTTGTTTCCGGAGGGAATCGGTAAGAGGCTTTAAGGCGCGACGTTGTTGCAATGTCGACCATGCGAGATCCGGAAATAGTTGAATCTTTTCCCCCTGGAAATCGATATCATTCAATTGACGGGCCTTCCTCATTATCTCCTCCTTTTGGGCATAATAGTGGAGCCTGCAAATCACATCCCGTGGCTTGTCTGATGGTATACCGCGAGGACGGAGGGCTCGATGTGCCCTGTCAAACATGATTGTCTCATTCGAATCCAGATCTATAAGCTCTCCAAATATTGAGGTTAGGGCAGATGTCAGATCTGCCTGTTGGACACTTTCAGGGAGGCCTCTGACCCTAATATTGTTCCGCCTCCCGCGGTTATCCATATCTTCGATACGTGACCTAAGAAAGGCAATATCATTCCTCTGATGGGTAAGCACCTCTTGAAATTTAGTTAGAGTGTCCAAGCCAGATGTCTCGTGGCGTTCCAATATATCTACCCGGGCCGCGACTTGAGATATGTCCTGTTGGAGAGTTGCCACCTCTTGTTTAATAGTAGAGCGTAAGCGTGTCTCTAGCGCGGAGAAGTCTTGTTTGGTAGGAAGCGACTTGACGTGAGACAGAATTTCACTAATTTCTGCAGATGAGGAGGAAGTCCATGGGGAATGTGCGTCTTTGGAGACCGACATGTCGCCCTTTGGTATATGAAGAATCGAGGAATCCACTGTCGCTGGGGTGGAAGTATGGCCCGCGGTTGATGGAGTGAGAAACTGACGCAGGTCCGATGAATGACGCGTCACGTATTTTGGAGTTTCGTCTGGCTTGGTTTTTGCCTTTTGTTTCTTCGTGCCTCCCACCATGAGATCGGTCTGTAATAAGGTTGGAGTAGTATTATACTTTCACATGTCCCCGGCAATATAACAAAGCGCGGGCCTTCGCCATGCAGTAGCCCCCCACGTGGCTTCAAGGCGGCATCAGTCGAGCAGACACATCTTCCAAGGAGTGTCTAGGGGTCTTCCCAAATTTGCAGGGGAATCTGCGGTCGGGTTTAGAAATTTACTGTAAATGATAGGTATGGTATATGTGTCGGTAGGGGTTAGGAATGTCAGTGACATGTGTAGATTATGGACAGCGACAGGAGCTGATCGTCACTGTGCGATATCAGGGTTTAGTCCTGCCGGTTCGTAGGTATGAGGTATGAGGCACGAGGCACCTGTGAGCTGTCGGGCACCGCGCTGTCTCAGGTGTGTACTTCGCTCCCGGGGGCCGACCAGATGTGGAAGCAGCAGGGTCTAACGACTGTGTGGCATCTCCAAGGGAGGCAGGGACCCAATATTCGCAGGGGATCAGTGCACTATAGTGTGTAATATTGAATATCAGGCCTGTATTACCTTTTTTCCGGTGAGGAGGAATGAGTAAAGGAGCCCCTTTCTCTGTGTGCTTGTGTGCACTGTGTTTTACAATCCAAAATGGCCGCCGCTGCTGGGACAGGCTGGAGGGAGCAGGTCTGTGTATGGCGTCTGTGGGCTTCTGGCAGATTTCCCCTTTATTGTGGTGGACCTGAAGGGTCTGTGACAGGTCCCCAGGTGGTCAGGGGGCTCCAGGAGTGTCTGTGGAGCGCCGTCTGGGTCCCGCTGCGGCCGTGCGCCCGTCCGGAGCTTCCCGCCGGGCCGCCGCCAAACTCCAGGCCCCGGCTTCAGTTGCTGATGTAGGCCGCGGCACTGGAGCGGCCCGCGGTATCCCGCAGCGTCCCGAGGTCTCACGGCTAGCACTCCCCGGCCTAAGTACCCCGCTTAGGGGTGATCTAGACCGGGTCTGTCTGCGGCAAAATAGTTTTTTAAGCTGTATTCCCTGGAGCCCTGGAGTAGCACGTCTGCTCAGGGATACAGCCATGCCACGCCCCCAGCAGGAAATTTTTTAGCAATTGAGCAAAACCATGTGCACTGCAGGGGGGGCAGATATAACATGTGCAGAGAGAGTTAGATTTGGGTGGGTTATTTTGTTTCTGTGCAGGGTATAAATACTGGCTGCTTTATTGTTACAATGCAAATTAGATTGCAGATTGAACACACCCCACCCAAATCTAACTCTGCACATGTTATATCTGCCTCCCCTGCAGTGCACATGGGGGGTCATTCCGAGTTGTTCGCTCGATAAATTTTTTCGCATCGCAGCGATTTTCCGCTTAGTGCGCATGCGCAATGTCCGCACTGCGACTGCGCCAAGTAAATTTGCTATGCAGTTAGGAATTTTACTCACGGTTTTTTCTTCGTTCTGGTGATCGTAATGTGATTGACAGGAAGTGGGTGTTTCTGGGCGGAAACAGGCCGTTTTATGGGTGTGTGCGAAAAAACGCTACCGTTTCTGGGAAAAACGCGGGAGTGGCTGGAGAAACGGAGGAGTGTCTGGGCGAACGCTGGGTGTGTTTGTGACGTCAAACCAGGAACGACAAGCACTGAACTGATCGCAGATGCCGAGTAAGTCTGGAGCTACTCAGAAACTGCTAAGAGGTGTGTGGTCGCAATTTTGAGAATCTTTCGTTCGCAATTTTAAGAAGCTAAGATTCACTCCCAGTAGGCGGCGGCTTAGCGTGTGTTAAGCTGCTAAAAGCAGCTTGCGAGCGAACAACTCGGAATGAGGGCCATGGTTTTGCCCACTGCTAAAAAGTTTCCTGCTGCGATCAACTTGGAATTACCCCCTATCTTCGTAATATAAATAGTAAGGATGTTGCAAGGCAGCTTTAGGGGGTCATTCAGGTTGGATTGCAGATTCTGCTAAAAAGCAGAAGCTGCAATCCTTTCTAACGCATGTTGGGTGCCGCCCTCCGCAGGGGAAGGCCAGCGTCGGACTGGGGCATGAAGGGCCACCAGGGGAATTCAGTGGTAGGGGCCCATGTTTAGGGGTGTAGCTAGTCTGCAGAGGGGGTGTGGCCTGCCACTACATTGGTTTGCCTAACCATTAGAGAGTGCATGAGTTGGGCCCCTTGGTATATACTGTATATGTATATATATATATATATATATATATATATATATATATATATATATATATAAAATACTGCTGGTGCATGCATGATAATGTACCAGGTTAAAAACTGCAATGCACTGTAGAAACAAAACACATACTACTCTGCAGTATCAGGTAACATATGTATAATGTATAATTCAAGTACACAATCTGGTATCTGATTCCTAGAGGAGGGGCCCCCAGGCAATGGGGCCCACCAGGGGGTTCCCCTGTGCCCCTATGGGCCAGTCCAACCCTGGGCAAGGCCGCCCAGCGGCTGCAACCGCAATTTAATTGCGGTCGCAGTAACTGTTTGTGGCCCCCTGGCTGCGCACCGCCACTATGTTTTCCTTTGGAGCGACTGCGTGCATACCACGCAGCCAGCCCGAAAACCCACCCCCATTTGAAGAGTCCAACCCCTGCAGCGCTGTGTTGCCGCGTTGCTAACGCCTCTGCCTGTCATTTAGGCAGAGGCTATGGCAGCCAATGCAATCCAATTGCACTGGCCAGGCAAACACGCTCAGGATGGGACCTGCACATGCGCATTGGCGCTTTCTAGGGCAAATTGCGGTCACATCGCTATAGTACTGCGACCTGAACAAGGCCCCTAGAGTGAAAGTTATATAAACATGGATCTCTATATCTCTTTTGTGAGTGCTTGTACTGTGATTTTTGCATATTGCATTGTGCTGCGCAGTATGGGGGTCATTCCGAGTTGATCGCTCGCTAGCAACTTTTTGATGTGCTGCAATCATATAGTCGCCGCCTATGCGGGAGTGTATTTTCGCTTTGCAAGTGTGCGAACGCTTTTGCAGCCGATGGCATAAGAAAGTTTGTTGCAGTTTCTGAGCAGCTCTGGACTTACTCAGCCGCTGCGATCACTTCAGTCTTTTTGGTCCCGGAATTGACGTCAGACACTCGCCCTGCAAACGCTTGGACACGCCTGCGTTTTTCCAACCACTCCCAGAAAACGGTCAGTTGACACCCAAAGACGCCCTCTTTCTGTCTTGCGATCGGCTGTGCGAATGGATTCTTCGTTAAATCCATCACCCAGCACCGATCCTCTTTGTACCCGTACGACGCGCCTGTGCATTGCGGTGCATACGAATGCGTAGTTTTGCTGAGATTTAACCTGATCGCAGCGCTGCAAAAAGTTGCTAGTGAACTCGGAATGACCCCCTATGACGGTGCTATTATAAATACCAAGGATCCTGTATAAAAGCAGTTAGCCCATATATGGTTATTGAACTCATTATAACATAACCCTGCGCAGCAGAAAGAGAACCACAAGTACCACTGAGCAGCCATAAAATTGTGATTGGCCTTTAGATTATTTTATTCTCTTTTATAAATGAACCATAATCCCTTTGGCACTTGTTTCTGATGCTTAATTTATCACTGTTTATGAAGAAATCCTTACACCATCCATAGACGGTCTTAGCGAAGTCACCAACTTGACATTAACAGTGCCGGCATCAGAACCCAAACTAGGATTTTCATCACCCGGGGCAAGGCAGTAATTTGGCGCCCCCCACCCACCAAAACAAAAACACAAAGAAAAAACCCCGTCAGACTAAAATAATCAGATTATCAAAATTTCAAAAAAAAAAAAAAAAAAAAAAGGGGATACTATTGGACAATATGTCCCAAATGCCCTAAGCATCACATGCCCCCCAGCAGCGTGTGCCACTACATTCCCCCTGTGTGTCCCCATACATTGCATTTTATCACTGCACTATGGGGGTCATTCCGAGTTGATCGCTTGCTAGCAACTTTTTGCAGCGCTGCGAACAGGTTAATTCTTGGCAAAACTGCGTATGCACCGCAATGCGCAGATGTGGCGTACGGGTACAAAGAGGATCGGTGCTGGGCGATGGATTTAATGAAGAATCCATTCGCACAGCCGATCGCAAGGTGATTGACAGGAAGAAGGCGTTTGTGGGTGTCAACTGACCGTTTTCTGGGAGTGTTTGGAAAAACGCAGGCGTGTCCAAGCGTTTGCAGGGCAGGTGTCTAACGTCAGTTCCGGGACCAAAAAGACTGAAGTGATCGCAAGCGGCTGAGTAAGTCCAGAGCTACTCAGAAACTGCAACAAACTTTTTTGTGCCGTCGGCTGCAAAAGCGTTCGCACACTTGCAAAGCTAAAATACACTCCCCCATAGGCGGGGACTATCTGATCGCAGCGCTGCAAAAAGTTGCTAGCGAGCGATCAACTCAGAATGACCCCCTATATCATAACACTTCATCACTGTACTACATTCCCCTATCCACTGCACTTCATCACTATACTATACCCCCTACACACTGAACTACATCACTACACTACATGCCCCTATGCACTGCACTGCATACCCTATATGCTTCACTATATCACTACACTACATCCCATCATATGATACACCACATCAGTGCACTACATGCCCCTATATACTGCAATACGCTACTACACTACATACCCTATATGGTACACTACATCACTACACTACATCCCCTTATAAGCTACACCAAATGCCCCCATCTGGGAGGCAAAGCGAAGATAAAATACTGCTAACTGGGATCACAGTGCCGATAATAAAGTCTGTCTTTAAACTCACCACATAGCTGCTGTAGTAATACTCGGTGAGAGTTGGAGGTTGTCCAGGCTCTTAGTTTCCACTGTCGGTTACTGCACCTGTTAACAAGCAGAAGCCTGGGGCAGCGTGTCCTCTTAATAGTCTGTCGCCGGCAGCTTGTTATTGGTTGGTGCTGGGCAGATAGCCGGGATCATAGCCTGCTGAAAAACACAGCACCAACAGCTCGCTACTATAGCTTGCACAGTGCCCCGAACGCTAGCTGCAGCACTGCATGGCAAAGAGGAGAGTTTAAGACAGTAGCCGCCATAGGAGAGATCCCAGGTACTGGAGCTCACCTGCACAACATCGGAGCCAGCTGCGTGCAGACAGGTGGGTCAGAGACACTGCCCTGGGAGCCGTCTGCTGTCTCACTGGAGCAGCACAACACTGCCGTGGGGGGGGGGGAGACTGGTCCTCTGTATCTCCTCGGCGCCCCCTCAAATCCTGCACCCGGGGCACATGCCCCCTTAGCACCCCCATAGTTGCAGCCCTGCCGGCATTCATAAGATCGTCGTCAGAAGGTCAACATTCCGAATGTTAAAATCGTTAAAATGACGATACGTGGGAAATGTTGACTTTGACAGAATGTTGATTTATGAAATGTCGACATTGTGAAAAGATTGGCGCTTACAGTAGGGTTAGGGATACAGTTAGGCTTAGGGAAAGAGGGGGAGGTTTATCAAACCTTGGAGAGAGATAAAATGGAGAGATACTGTAAGGGAAGCCAATCCCAGGCCATTTTTTCAATCCCAGGTATTGGGATTGAAAAATGGCCAATCCCGGGATTGGTTTTGAACTATGTGGCCACCCCCCCTCGCCCCGCCCCTCCCTGCCCGCCCCGCACACATAACTAACCGTATACCGTGGGCGGGCGGATGGGAAACTCCACATTCTCTCCCCCAGCAGCGGCTGACGGCACAGTGTGACCTCACGCTGTGCCAGGGGAGCCGGAAGTAGGAAGCCAGGCAGCGTCTGAGCATCTTGTGGATGCTCAACGCTGTTCCCTCGATCCCCGGGATTGGAGCTTCCAATCCCGGGATTGAATCCCGGCTGTTTTTGGCCCTAAATCCTGGGATCGGCCTCCCTAGATACTGTAAAGTACCAGCCAATCAGCTCCTAATTGCTATGTTACAGGCTGTGTTTGAAAAAATTACACTTAGGAGCGGATTGGTTGGTGCTTTAACAGTTTGGGTGGATATCTTATTAACTCCAGAAAAACACTGGGTGTGAAAAACATATTTTTTTGCGATTTTTTCCTGATGTTTCAACAATTTTTTTTACAGGCTATCCAGATTGATTGCCTATTAAAAAAATGCCCCTTCTCCCTAAAACACACAGGTTCGGTGAAACCTGTGTGTTTTCGGTAGAAACAGCCACGTTTTCGCATGAAAACAAGGCTGTTTCTGGGGATTTGGTTTCGCTTGCCTGAGGCAGGCGAAACAAAATCCCCGATGACCGGGACAACCTGCAGTGTCCCATGCCCACTGCAACTGCCCGGAAGCTGCCATTCGGCGCGGTGACCCCCCGACGGGGTAAGCCAGGGCAGTGTCGTGACCGCATCTCCCCCTCTCCCCGACCCCCGGTCACATGATGGGGTAGCGTCCATGTGACTGGGGGGAGCCGGAGGAGCAGTGCTACACCGGGAGCTGTCAGCAGCCGGCACCCGGCGCAGCATAAGGTTACCCCTGATAAGCCTCCGCTCGTGCTGGCTTATCGGAGGTAATAGGATAGCCCCCGGTGGGGCAATTAGCCCCGGTAAATTACCGGGGCTAATTGGATATTCCCCTAAATATCACTGCGAGATGCAGTAATACTTTAAAAATGATATACTGCCAGCAACTAGTATTGCTGTTAAAATGGATCCTGTCCTTGGGGGTAATTCCAAGTTGATCGTAGCAGGATTTTTGATAGCAATTGGGCAAAACCATGTGCACTGCAGGGGAGGCAGATATAACATGTGCAGAAAGAGTTAGATTTGGGTGGGTTATTTTATTTCTGTGCAGGGTAAATACTGGTTGCTTTATTTTTACACTGCAATTTAGATTGCAGATTGAACTCACCACACCCAAATCTAACTCTCTCTGCACATGTTATATCTGCCTCCCCTGCAGTGCACATGGTTTTGCCCAATTGCTAACAAAAATCCTGCTGCGATCAACTTGGAATTACCCCTCTTGTTTTAAATACAGTGAAACATGAGCCATTCAAGAGATCAGAAATACATTTATTATTGGATATGAGACATGTAACACTTCTCATATAATAAATAAATACACTTTCTTTTGCCTTTCATCCTTCCGAGAAGAAAAAGAGGGACATCGCTGGACCCCGACAGGTGATGTTTTTGTTACAGTGGGTCTTACATCTCTTACATGTATGTTAAGTCATTTATGAGAAAATATTTGGGTAACATTTGAGTTGACTTGAATGAGATTTATTTTTGCTGCTGTGTTTCACCAGAAAGAACTTTGCCCTACAAAAAGTTTTTCAGGGTCCATGTACTGCGCTCAATGCTCCTAGATAGTGCCACAGGGAACACGAGTTGTTAGATCCCCAGCATCTTGTTGGTGTTTGAGTCTGCACAGGTGCCTTCTGTGCTTTGCCAGTACTGTATACAAGATAGAGTGGTCTTCAGACACTTGTCACCTCAACAAAGGGAGTCATGTTGAAGACCGTTCCTTGGTGAAGAACTTTATGGCAACAGTGGTCAAAAAAAGCAACTTTGGGAATTTACTATGAAGTTGTTCTGTTAGGAGGTAGAAAGCACTAACTGGGGTAATATAAATAAGGTGCTGGTAGCTGGCTCTTTGGCAATCTTCCTGGCATTCAGAAGAGTCTTGATCTTGGCTATAGCTACGCTTAGCTCAGACTATCCCGAATGCCAGTGGTTGCCACCAAACATATCATCTCCCGACCATGGCTTGCTATGTGTGATTGAAATGTTACCCATTAAAGTCCAGTACTCAGCTTTATGTTCCACGGGGGATAGAAAACGGTTTCATCTTATTCAAAGATGTGGGCAACGGTTCTGTAGAGATAAAGACAAGATAATGAGACCTGTAGCATAATCAGTCCTCTCTTGCCCAAACCGACTAAGTAATGATTCCTAATAGTCTGCATCCCCACACTTAGGGGTCTCTTCATGATGCAGTGAAGAGAGTGGAGAAACAGTCCAGTGAAGAAGTTGTCCATGGCAACCAATCAGCATCTCCCTTACATTATATAGAATGTACTTGATAAAGGCTTCCTTCTAAGCTGATTGGTTGCTATGGGCATCTTCTCCACTGGTCCTTTTCTTCACTCCTTTCACTGCTTCATGAATACACCCCTTAACCTCTTTATCTAGAGACAAATGGAAATATGTATCAAACCTATAAAAGAGGGTGAGTGAAGGTGTTCCTCATACTAACCAATCAGATTCTATGTATCATTTTATAGACTGCACTATATATATTATAGCTACAATCTAATTAGTTGCTTTTGGTTTGCTACATCTCGCCTGAAGTTACACGTACCTCCAAGGACGGACTGGGCGCCGAAATCTGCCCTGGCATGTGCCAGGGATGCGCGGGCACTAAAAAAGGGGGCGTGCTGCGAGTCAGGAGGGTGTGGCCTTCCCGTCTCTCTGTGTGACAGGGACCAGCCCACCAGCCAATCGGCCAGATGGGCATTCCGGCCCTGGGGGCCTCTCAGTATCTGGAAATGGAAAGTGGAAGGAGTAGATGGTAGGTTTTGTTTGAAAAACAATATAATTGTCCATGGAATAATACTTTAATAGTAGTCTTTGATCTTTAAAATAAGTTTATCTCACTGTTCCCCTATAAAACCCCTGATTTGGAAATGGAAGCATTAAAAACTGTACTTCATTCATACATTCTTAAGGAGCCAGTCAAGTGTAACTATTTCTTACTGGCTGCAGAGCTCAGGGTCGTCATTGGTTTATATATTGGTTTAAGGCCCCCATTAATCTAAAGGATGTTTCCTCAATTTGCAAATCCAGATTCCCGTACCCGGCCGTCGGCAGATCAGGAAATTGCAGGAATCCACTGCTGATGTATGGAGGCCATTAGATGTACTTTCTGTTAGAAATGTAAAATAAGTTACATACCCCAGTGACTTCCACACATGAGCCGCACTTTGGCCAGGATGCCGGCCGAACCAGCACGTGTTTTTTTAAAGGGGCAATCATTTATAAGGCTAAACCATGCATTGTAAATGATTGCCCCTTTAAAAAAAAACGTCCAAGTTCAGCCGGCATCCCACACGGGCACCGAACTCGGACTCCATTACATCCCGGCCTTTGTGTTCCTCGTTTTATCTACCAGGCATAATTAAGTATATAACCCAAGAAGTAATAAGCCAGGAGAGAGACTTACTGGTACAGCGCTCCTGAGAGTTCATCTACGTAGCTTCCTGGAAGACACCAGAATGAGACACGTTACAGATAGGCACTGGCAGCAGGTTATGCCATGCAGGATACACGAGAACTAGACTGTGTGCAAAACCAGATTAGGGTTGGAGCCTGAGGTATGCCTACTCTGTCACCAACAACATACAATTACATTACATTTCCACTCCACAAAAAAACATTAGATGTTTGCAGCAGCTCCGAGCTGGCGTAGACCAGTCTCATCCTCTTCTATTAATGGGAGGAGACATCTTGTACCAGAGAAGTGTGTGTCTTCTGAGAGCGGAAAGCAGGTGTGCATCCTGTAAAGTGCTTAGTGGGTCATTGTCATCAGTGCGCTTCATACAGGTCCTCTGGAAGGAGATATATTGGGGCCTAAACCCATGTTCAGCCAATTCACCAGGACTTGTTAACACCACATTAGTGTTCCACCCAAACTCCACCACAAACAGTTATGTTAGTCCAATAGGGCATGGCCTGCTGGGAAAAGGGGAGATACATGGGCAATGTGGGTGTGGTCTGGGGGGATAAAGTCGGATACACACTAAACGATTTGTTTACCCAGCCGATGTAATGATACATTGGCCGTCCCATACACACTGAACAATATATGACCATACCTCCCAACATGACCCTCTCCAGGAGGGACACAATGCTCTGCTCCTGGACATTCCTCTTAATGTATGATTGCCGGCACCTGTGTTGAACAGGATAATGGATAAGAAAGGTGTTTCAGCACAGGTGATGACAATCATAAATTAAGAGGGAAGTCCAGGAGCAGAGCATTCTGTCCCTCCTGGAGAGGGTTATGTTGGGAGGTATGTATGACGCGACCGTGCGATATATCGTTCATCACTGCATTCCGCTGCATCTCGTCATTTACCGGGTTGTCCCGCCGGGCGTGCAGCACGCCCGACTGTATGACCCAGCAAACGACTCGCGGGAGCGCGCAACAGTGAGTACACACTAGACCAGGTATTCCCAACCTCAGTCCTCAAAGCACATTAACAGCGCAGGTGTTACTGATATCCAGGCTTCAACACAGATGGTTAAATCAAAATAACTGAGGAACTAATTAAGTCACATGTGCTGAAGCCTGGATATCACTAAAACCTGCAATGTTAGTGTGCCTTGAGGACTGAGGTTGGGAATGCTTGCAGTACTTAGATCTGCAATGGGCATACAACTATGAACCAGGCCCATAGTCAACACTGACTAAAAATGTAATGTTATAGTATTATTAATAATGTAATTATTTTAAGTTTTAAAGAGCACACTCCAAAGTACAACAAGTGGCATGGTAAATATCACTCCAGTCTGTTACAGTGTACTTTGCTGTTATGGGAGAATAGTATACAGTGGACATTTCCAATAGCGCCATCTATTGGACCTTATCGTCATCTCATGACACTGGCTCATGAGATTAAATCCTATTTATGAAACTGGCATAAGAATTATTCAGGAACAGGAAGGTGAAAGAGGCAATTGCTTTAATGTATTTCATTTTCATATTTCTTCTTGAACTTGACTACAGCAATTAGCGATGCCTAATTAACAGAACCTCTGTTGAACAGGAAAATGGTAATTTATACCAATTTTTAGACAGCATTTCCTAAGTAGTAATTTTCCTGTCAGGAATATTGATATTAGCAGTTCACAAAGTGTGTGAGGCCAAAGATGAAATATTATTGCAATCTGACATATCTAACTCGTTAACAGGAAACTACAATAGTTAAATGAGATTTTTGCTCATGGATGGAGGTTCAGTGTCGGACAGGGGAATACAGTTGTAGGGGCCCATTTTTAAGGATGTGGACAGGTTTCGGTGGGGGCGTGGCCAGTCATCACAGAGAGAGTATATGGTAAATAAATAATAAACCATAGTCCTGTGAAGTATAATGTAACATGTATAATGCATAATTCAAGTGCAATAGGATAGAGTCTGGAACCTGATCCCTAGAGGAGGAGGAGGGGCCAGAGGCCACAGGCAGCATGGCCCACCTGGAATTCCCCCTGTTCTCCTGTGGGCCAGTCCGGCCCTGTGGATGTTTGATCTGTTAAGACAGTTTATATTGTGGTGTTACACGTGTGCAGTTTAATGATATTATTACCTTTTTGCTGAAAAATGAAAATATTGCATCAAAATGTCACCTTCTAGTGAATGTCTTTAGTTTGGCACTTGCAGGGGTGCTGGCGGTCGATGTTCCAGGACCAAATCAAATTATTTATGTCAGAGTGATAGGCAAAGCCAGTGCTGGTGATTGCCAATCATAACATATGTGGATAAACAGAAGTGTAAAGGGCCCCATACACTACAACGATATGTCTGAGGTTGAAGTCGGAGGCGATTTCCCTTGAACTCTCCCGGGAGCTTCCCAAGAGTGGTTCCATATGATTTGGTACATTTTACATGCGATATATCGTATGCGATCCCAGCCATGCCTGCGGGAACCGACATATCATGAGTGCAGCACTAACGATCTAGGGGAGCCGATCCAACCCTCACGGGAATGCGCATCGGATCGGAAACACATCCAAAATGCCCAATTTCACCCGATATATTGGCCCGAATGCCCAAAATTGGATGAAATTGGGCATTATTGTTCTAGTGTATGGGGCCCTTAACTCTCTCTACCACCACATAACTGACCCTTAGGAACACTGGTAGGCATAATATACTTCATGGCCCTCATTCCGAGTTGTTCGCTCGGTATTTTTCATTGCATCGCAGTGAAAATCCGCTTAGTACGCATGCGCAAAGTTCGCACTGCGACTGCGCCAAGTAACTTTACTATGAAGAAAGTATTTTTACTCACGGCTTTTTCTTCGCTCCGGCGATCGTAATGTGATTGACAGGAAATGGGTGTTACTGGGCGGAAACACGGCGTTTCAGGGGCGTGTGGCTGAAAACGCTACCGTTTCCGGAAAAAACGCAGGAGTGGCTGGAGAAACGGGGGAGTGTCTGGGCGAACGCTGGGTGTGTTTGTGACGTCAACCAGGAACGACAAGCACTGAACTGATCGCACAGGCAGAGTAAGTCTGAAGCTACTCTGAAACTGCTAAGTAGTTAGTAATCGCAATATTGCGCATACATCGGTCGCAATTTTAAGAAGCTAAGATTCACTCCCAGTAGGCGGCGGCTTAGCGTGTGTAACTCTGCTAAATTCGCCTTGCGACCGATCAACTCGGAATGAGGGCCCATGTATTAATTTTTGCTGACTCTCTCAATAAGAAACTTTTGGCCTGGGGGTGACGTGGAATGATGATGCTCTAGGGCGCCATGATTCAAGAAAGTTGCTATACGGGTATGCGCACAGTTTACCACCTGGATGAAATAAGACTTGTCTATTTTCCAGATTCTTTAATGTAAGTAGCTATGAAAACTCTGTGCAAGACCATTACTTAATATCCCTTTCTATACCCTCTATTGTCATAGACAACTGCAAGGGGGATTCCAGTTGCTCGGAAACCCCCCCTTCTCCAAAGCCTGCCAGTGACCCATACATGCCGTAAAAAGGGAAGAATGAAGCTACTGCACATGCCCAGGGGGCAGCAGATTTTCCTACCAAGTTTGCTGTGTGTGTCTGTGGATCTAAGTGCTCAGTCATAGCGACGGAGAGAGAAACTGGTAAGTGGCTTACCATACCACCCAACTTTTGAGATCGTAGATCCGGGACGCCAAGCTCGACCCAAAAAATGGCGTGTGGCCTTGGATGGGAAAGGCATCTGATGAGTGGGCTTGGCCTTGTGACATGGAGCCATTTTTTGACAATGGGGGGCGTGGCCAGAGCTCCCCTAGCAGTTGGGCAGCCCCCTGCTCACCTTCCAACGCTGAATAGATGCCATGCGCACGGCATCTATTCAGAGATCACTCGCTTTGCAGGGCAGAGCAGCGAGTGATCAAAGGATCTCCTAACTCCCCCCCCCCCCCCGCGGGACACTGCTGTCCGCGGGTGGTACAGTGTCCAAATAGTGGGACCGTCCCGCTGGATTCGGGACAGTTGGAAGGTATGGGCTTACCGTGATCATTGGGCCTGCATATGTCTTAAGCGCTGTATTACATATACTGCACTGTGTGTTTGGGGCAGACTCTAGTTGGTTACATGCTAATAATGGATTCTTCATGGGCTGGCGACAATCACTCTAAAGTCAAACATTTGGAACCCCCCTCCAGAAATCCTGCATTTGCCCCTGACTGCTACATAAACAGAATGCATGCAAGCTGCTGGTGTACAGACCATGATGATAAAATATACATGTAAAGCATGTCAGGGTTAGAACATGTATGATTTTGCACAGTACATGGATGCAGGGAATAACATTTACTAAGCAGAAGTTTTAGCAAGCTGACAGATCTTGGTGCGTCCCCTCCCCCGAAATCTACAGCGTGTTTTATGAGCAAATGATAGTATTAATAATCCATTCCAGTGTACGACCTCTCAGGTTTTAATTGTACATATATGTGTTATAACAGCCAAAGGCCACTGGGGGGCATGCTTGCATCAGATGATAATGATGACACAACATAAATCTGACTCGGTTTAGATTAATCTCTTATCTCTTCATTGCCTGGGATTACTTTGTAGGCTGAGTAACAGTTTGTAGATGAAGATATTGTTACATTGTGTCGCCACTTCTGGTTAATGTTAAGCATTCCATTGCTAAAGGTATCCGATCTCTAGGTCGACAGTAACTAGGTCGACAGTGTCTAGGTTGACCACTATTGGTCGACAGTAACTAGGTCGACAGAGTTTGTAGAGCGACAGGGTCTCTAGGTTGACATGTTCTAGGTCGACAAGTCAAAAGGTCGACATGAGTTTTTCAAAATATTTTTTCTTTTTTGGACTGTTTCATAGTTAATGATCCACGCGGACTACGATTGGATATAGTAACTTTGCCCGAAGCGGAGCCATGCAAGGGGACACGGTGCACTAATTGGGGTTCCCGGTCGCTGTGCGGAGAAAACAACATCCAAAAAAAAAACATTAAAAAACTCACGTTGACCTTTTGACCTGTCGACCTAGACCATGTCAACCTAGAAACCCTGTCGACCTAGTTACTGTCGACCAATAGTGGTTGACCTAGACACTGTCAACCTAGTTACTGTCAACCCTCCGTACCACACCCAGTGCTAAACATTAGTAATACATAAGTTATGCTTCTCCTGGGAAAAGGGGTCTTGTTGCCACACAATGACACCTGTAGAGTAGGATTAGAACCTGTGGAGAGCCACCAAGCCCGCTGTGTGACGAGAGCGGAGCAAGCCCGCAAGGGGTGTTGTTGCGCTCACGCCCCCACCCCCCACCCCCCCTGTCAGCATTCTGCTGCCGGGATCCCCGGGTCGGTCTCCCAGCCCCAACTCCTTCTCAGTGACTTACCAGGCTTGCAGGCTGTCTCACATATAACTGGGCAAACGTAGCAAAACTGGCAGTACTGCAAAGAGAGAGAGAAATGGTTAAATGACTATTGGGATCTTCTTTCAGTCATGTGACAATATTTCTGTGTATACGTATGGTTGGTGAATTCCTTGCAGCAACGCTTCCTCTAAACCCGTTGACTCACCTCGCAATTCTTACAGTGTTCACTCTTATCTTTTTCTTCACAGGGGCATTTGTCGCACTCGCCACAGTGCTGGGGGAGGAGAAAGACTTGTAATCACAATACATGATGACACTTAGCCATTACCGTTCTAACAATGGTGTGTGACAATGTCTGACACTTACGGAGCAAAGGGTTACAAATAAGTGCCAAAAAGGTGTCTATATATAAGGCCTGATTCTGAGTTAAACGCAATGAAGATGACAGACGCAGGTAAGCATTTTTGTTTTATATTATGCAAGCGTCAAAGTCGCGCTTCGCATGCATCCAGATTCCTTATGCATCAGGGCCTGCTTCAGAGTTGTGGCAGCTGTGACTGAGTTTTTTATGCAGCGCTACTGTGTCTACATGGTAGTGCCGTGGCCGATGGTTGTCCTATTGAAATGACCAGCAGCTGCGACACCATCAAATATGGCACCAGCCCTTTGGCGGTACAGAGTCTCTGTCTGGACATGGCCGCCGGTGTCGATGCACCTGCATCTTTAGACGCAGCTGCTGACTAAGAAATGTCGCCTGCTTGCATCCGATGCCGTCACAGTGGTATCAGAAAGGTCTGAAAAATGTGTTGGGCCTTCCTGGGCAGTGACTGGGAGGGGCCTGTGCAGATGGGCGTGTCACTGAAGGGGCCATTGGAGGACATGCTCTGCCCTAGCATAGCACTGATGCAACTTTTGATGGTGCGACTGATGGTTGCACCAAGCGTGATTTTAGTATCTAAAGACACTCAGAGCATCTCAGTCATGCTTACCGAGTTTTAAGATCTCCTCTCTGGGATAAGAACAGAGAGGAGCTGCAGCTGGCAAGGTCAGGGTGGGGTTGGGTTCTCACTTCATAAAGCCCCACCCCCATAGTGGCAAAAATGCAGTGATTAGTGAGTCTGTGTAATGAGGGTGGGGCTAAATATCACTTTTGGCATAATTTAGCCTTGCTAACTAATCACGGCATTAGGGGGGCTACTGTTAGGAAGGTGGGCGGTATGCGGGAGATACACACAATCTTCTGGAGATGCGGGGGACTACCTGAAAAATTGTGTGGCTTCCGGGAGAGTAGGCAGGTATGAGCTCAGTCCTTGTCCATTCAGTACACTGTTGCAAACATTGTAACAGGTGACCTCATCCCCTAAACCGGATTGACTGGTGATAATATCACAATGAATGTGACATATCACATATCACGTTGGCTGTGCAGCAGATATATCGGTTGCATCTGGCTATGTGTGCGGGTGGTCCACTTTCTGCAGGGGCCTCCGACACGGGTGTAGTATGTCTGACCGGTGCTCAGAAGACCGCCAGTCAGCATACCGACGCCGGGATCCCGGCAGCATACCGACGCCGGGATCCCGGCAAGGAGGGGCGAGTGCAGCAAGCCCCTTGCGGGCTCGGTGGCGACCTGCGGTCGCCGCGGGTTCTATTCCCACTCTATGGGTGTTGTGGACACCCACGAGTGGAAATAGTCCCTGTTGGTCAGCATGCCGACCATCGGGATAGTGAGGGGGCGGGATGTCGGTGGAGGTCATGTGACCGTCGGTCTCCCGACCGCCGGTCACATGAATACCACCCCTCCGACACAGCTGGGCAGCTAAATTCAAATGCCCGCCCAGCTGCAACATCGGGACGGCATATTGAGTAGCCGACCTGATAAATGTGTATAATTACTTGAATCGCCCGCTGTCGGCACGACCTTGGGTCCGCTGACGTATCTTCCCAGTGTGTTCCCAGCTTTAGACTATCTCATCTCTATAATAACTTTCTCGTCAAATTTTAGCCATACTTTCCTCTGCTACAAAACTGCAGCACGGCAGTTATTGTATGGACTGAAGCAGTGAGAAAACCTCTTTGTTCTCCTATTTTTTGGTCTAATCAGTAAATTAGATTAGCTGGCAGGAGGGTCTTGTGTGTGTTTTATTGCAATAATCCTATGATTGTATAAATGTATTGCATTAATCACATGAATATATTGATATATGTGTAGTGTGTTTTCAGATGGAGATATTTATGTTTGCTAATATTTGTCTGAATAAATACTTTTTATTGTAACCACAGCATTTTTCTTATATAATAACGTTATTTCTATTGTTCTTATATAATAATTGATTATTTCTATAGATTGATAAATACAGCACTGTTTGTTTTCACCTATTTGTTATTAATTATATTGTTTGGCTACCATTTAACAGCAGCTTGCTTGCATACTGTATATTAGATATGTTACCTTGCAGAATGAGCAATAGTGGCACAGTGAGCCGTCTTTGTACTCTTCATCATCATCGTCATCATCGTCGTCATCATCATCATCATCTTTAAGGGTAAAAGTACAAAAAGAATTCTCAAGTGTATGGTGTTAAGTTTCTTGAAATTCTAAATAATACTGACCTGCTACGCTTACTTAGAAAATCAATCAGTAGTTACTTACTGTACATTGCCATATTTGGTGAAAGTCCTTCCCACGTCCAAACTGATTGATTTAAACCAAACAACTGCACTTGTTAGCTTATTAGTAAAATTAATGACTGTTCCAAATTGGACACATAACAGTCTATGGAGCAGGAACATTGAGAATAAGCAAATAGCTGACAATAAAACAAAGCTCGGTAAAGATAACATGATGGGGACTGCAGTCTACCTGGACGGTGCCAGACATGCATTAAAGTGGAAATTGTTTTAAAATGTCGGCAACTACACTACAGTACACATGTATACGACATTCACCGCTCTTTAATCTGCACCACACTCCTTCCAAACCGTCCCTCTGTTTCGGCTCTCATATAGATCCACATAGATAAACTCCTCCTCTGGTACTAGAGGTGACAACGTTCTGGTTTCACCGGGACAGTCTTGTTTATGAGGACCTGCCTGGGTTCAGGACTGTTCAGGAGTCAGGGGAACTGGAGATGGTATTTACAAAGCTTTTAGCAGCAAGTTCCCTGCTCCAACCTCTGCATAAAATGCGCATCTCAAGGACGTGACTAGGGTCATGCGAGGCATGCCATTGGACAGGGTGCAGGGCCCTCGGGCCAGCACAGCCAGCGTCCAGCGCACCTGCATGTAGCTTGCAGGGTTCCTACAGCCAGTATCCGGATTAAAGGTAGATAGTAAATAGAGTCAAAAGGTCGACACCAGATGGTCGATAGTCAATTGGTAGACTGGGTCAAAAAGTGTACAGGGTCAAAAATGTCGACATGCAAATGGTTGACACCGAAAAGGTTTGCACATGGATTTTCATGATTTTTAGGGTTAGGGTGAAGGTTAGAGTTAGGTACTTGAGGGATGGTTAGGGTTAGGCACTTGACTGATGGTTAGTCTGTGGATGCGTTCAGCATTCCATTTGTCAGGAAGCCGGCGGTCATGTGACCGATGCCAGAATCCCAACACCACTCAGGAGACCAGTGCCAGATCACCAACAGCCAACATCCCGAAGGTGAGTATCGGGCTTCAGGGTTAGGATCTGGGGGTTAGGGTTAGGCATCAGGGAGGAGTAGTTGGCCATAGCTGCCACCCGCCCAAGGGTTAGAGTTAGGGTAGGGGACAGGGGTGGGTAGAAATGCTTACTCCCTCTGATGTCAGGGTCTTCAGTGTTGGGATGCCGCTTTTAGTCATGTGACCGCCGGCATCCCGGCCACAAGGATTTCGGATGTATTCTATGGATGCGGATAGTTAGGGATACGCACTAGGGGGAGGGTTAGTCAACCATTCAACTGTCGACCTTCTGACCCTGTCACCCTTTTGACCCTGTAGACCTATTGACTGCCGACTATCTGGTGTCGACATATTGACTAACTATATAATGTTGTCCCCCCCCCCCCCCCCCCCTGCAGCCAGTAGCGCTACTGCAGAGCCACTCAGACTGTCCAATGGACGCTCCAAACAGACACCCTGCAGCCTGTGGAACTGCCTGGAGCTTTATCTCCCAGAACTGGATGCCCCATCCCCTAGATGTGACATGATGACATCACGGGTTTAGGGGTGGGGACAGCACAGGTGCTCCGCCCAGTTCCGGAGGCCGGAGCTGACTCATCTTGCTGATGTACACAAAGAACACGGACTGAGGTGGTTCAGCCAATCAGGAGTGAGAAGGAGATGGGATCACCTCAGTAGTGCAGTGATCATTGAGCTACTACATGTGAGTAAGCACCAATACAGCTAGGTAGGGGGCTCTGCATTGTATTGTGCTCACAAGAATATGGGATCTTCATTTTATTGTAGCCACAATGACATGGGCGCCACATTATGCAGTTGTCAAAAGAATGTACATTCTTTATTGTACTTTTCCATAAGAATAATATTCCTGTGTATACATTGAACTTTTCTTACTGTATATCCCTCCCTTGTAAAGACTGTTATCAGCGCCAAGACCATCGGATGCATTATCCTGCACTGGAAGCAACAATAGGCCATTCAGCCTTTGTTTATTCATTGAGTATATAATAACTGACATCTATGTATTATGAATAGTGGTCTTATTGGAACAAGGAATAATGAGCTGATATAAGCAAACACTGCCCTGGCTATTTACTGTAGACATCTGTCCTACTATTCATACAATTCATGTCTAGATGGCTGCAACGTATCAGGGGCAAAAAGATATGTAGTGGTCATTAATTAATGGGAAATTGTCATTTATTTACTAACATGCATATTACTTATAGTTCTTCTGTTCTGACTAAATTATTATAATAATAATAATTATTATTATTATTATTATTATTATTATTATTATTATTATCTTATTATTACTATTATTATCGTTAACAATTATTCATTTTGCACAGGTAAAAACAAACACAGTAATAAAACGAGACTGTTTGCTAACAACAAAATAAATAGCAAAGAGGGTGCCTTGAGGACCGTGTTTAAGAACCTCTGGGCTGTATGATCCATTCATACTGAAATGTTTGCCTGGGATCACGCCAGGAGAACACATGTCAATTTTGTGTGAACTGTGTAAAAGGTATCTCATGGAAATATCTTAAGTGGGTAGAGCAGGAATGTAATAAGCTTCCGTAAAAGGTGAGTTTTCAGGGAGGCTAGAGGAAAGTCTTGTTGTACAAGGGACAATATTCCACAGAGACTTATGGCCCTCATTCCGAGTCGATCGCTAGCTGCTTTCGGTCGCAGCGCGGCAATTAGGTGAAAAAGCGGCATTTCTGCGCATGCGTAAAGGCCGCAGTACGACTACGCACGCGAGAAGTACTTTCACACAAAACTATGCAGTTTTACACAAGGTCGAGCAACGCTTTTCTGTCGCTCTGTTGATCGGTGAGTGATTGACAGGAAAGGGGTGTTTCTGGGTGGTAACATACCGTTTTCCGGGAGTGTGTTCAAAATTGCAGGCGTGTCAGGTAAAAACACAGGTATTCCTGTGAAATCAGGGGAGTGGCTGGCCGAACTCTGCGTGTTTGTGACGTCAAAGCAGGAATTTGCTTAAAGTCACAGGCGGGCGTGGTCTGTCCAGCTCTGAGTCATTGGGCTAGATGCATCATCGCTTGTAAAGTGATAAAATGGAGAGTGAAAAAGTGCCAGCCAATCAGCTCATAACTGCCATGTCACAGGTGGGCGTGGCCTGTCCAGCTCTGAGTCATTATCTCATTCATTGACTATTGCAATTCCCTCCTTGCTGGTGTGCCTCTAACCAGACGTTCAGCAATACAATCTGTTGTGAACGTAGCATTACAATACCTTCACCTACAGCTGCTGCTCTCCTCAATCCATACATCGATTGCCTGTTTTAACTAAATATATTGTAACATATTTCTAAAGGTAGGTACACAATAGGCGATACGCTTCATGCACTGGCGTTTCTATAATGGGTGCAGTGTGTGCGGTGCACACTGGCCCCTGAGTCCAGAGGGGGAAACCCACCGCACACACTGCAACCATTTGTAAAATACTTACCCCTCCGAAGTCCAGCGCCGGCATCCGCAGCGCCGCTAGAACACAGTGAAAATGGCCCAGTGGCCATTTTCACGGCGTTCTGCGCATGCGCAGTAGAGAGATCTCAGGGAAAATGGCCGAAAGTGATCGCAAGGTAGGAGTAGGTTTGAGCTGCTCAGAAACTGCATGAAAATTTTTACGAGCAGTTCTGCTAACCTTTCGGTCGCACTTCTGCTAAGCTAAGATACACTCCCAGAGGGCGGCGGCCTAGCGTGTGCACTGCTGCTAAAAGCAGCTAGCGAGCGATCAACTCGGAATGAGGGCCTATATCCGGGAATGAGAGAAGGTAACGAGTGTGGATGAGAGCGGAGGGGACTACTTGGGAGATACTTTAACAGAAAAGGCAAGAGTAGATTTGTTTATGGTGTTGTAATTTAAGGTGGGTACACACTAGGCGATACACTCTATGAGCGATGTCGCATAGTGTTTCCCTTCCCTTCCCGAGCTGCCGATAAACACTGTGCATCATGCTGCGGCCGGCCCGAACATGCAGCTTCTGATGATATTGTCATATTGAACTGCATGTACAGCCGACAGCGGGACGCCCCCGGGAGCGTGCATCGGGCAACGCTCACAGCATACACACTGGGTGATTAGGCAAACAATATTGCCCAGGAGGGTAAACATGAGTGATATTACAATATCACCTAGTGTGTATTAGAGATGAGCGCCTGAAATTTTTCGGGTTTTGTGTTTTGGTTTTGGGTTCGGTTCCGCGGACGTGTTTTGGGTTCGACCGCGTTTTGGCAAAACCTCACCGAATTTTTTTTGTCGGATTCGGGTGTGTTTTGGATTCGGGTATTTTTTTCAAAAAACACTAAAAAACAGCTTAAATCATAGAATTTGGGGGTCATTTTGATCCCAAAGTATTATTAACCTCAAAAACCATAATTTACACTCATTTTCAGTCTATTCTGAATACCTCACACCTCACAATATTATTTTTAGTCCTAAAATTTGCACCGAGGTCGCTGTGTGAGTAAGATAAGCGACCCTAGTGGCCGACACAAACACCGGGCCCATCTAGGAGTGGCACTGCAGTGTCACGCAGGATGTCCCTTCCAAAAAACCCTCCCCAAACAGCACATGACGCAAAGAAAAAAAGAGGCGCAATGAGGTAGCTGTGTGAGTAAGATTAGCGACCCTAGTGGCCGACCCAAACACCGGGCCCATCTAGGAGTGGCACTGCAGTGTCACGCAGGATGTCCCTTCCAAAAAACCCTCCCCAAACAGCACATGACGCAAAGAAAAAAAGAGGCGCAATGAGGTAGCTGTGTGAGTAAGATTAGCGACCCTAGTGGCCGACCCAAACACCGGGCCCATCTAGGAGTGGCACTGCAGTGTCACGCAGGATGTCCCTTCCAAAAAACCCTCCCCAAACAGCACATGACGCAAAGAAAAAAAGAGGCGCAATGAGGTAGCTGTGTGAGTAAGATTAGCGACCCTAGTGGCCGACCCAAACACCGGGCCCATCTAGGAGTGGCACGGCAGTGTCACGCAGGATGTCCCTTCCAAAAAACCCTCCCCAAACAGCACATGACGCAAAGAAAAAAAGAGGCGCAATGAGGTAGCTGTGTGAGTAAGATTAGCGACCCTAGTGGCCGACCCAAACACCGGGCCCATCTAGGAGTGGCACTGCAGTGTCACGCAGGATGTCCCTTCCAAAAAACCCTCCCCAAACAGCACATGACGCAAAGAAAAAAAGAGGCGCAATGAGGTAGCTGTGTGAGTAAGATTAGCGACCCTAGTGGCCGACCCAAACACCGGGCCCATCTAGGAGTGGCACTGCAGTGTCACGCAGGATGTCCCTTCCAAAAAACCCTCCCCAAACAGCACATGACGCAAAGAAAAAAAGAGGCGCAATGAGGTAGCTGTGTGAGTAAGATTAGCGACCCTAGTGGCCGACCCAAACACCGGGCCCATCTAGGAGTGGCACTGCAGTGTCACGCAGGATGTCCCTTCCAAAAAACCCTCCCCAAACAGCACATGACGCAAAGAAAAAAAGAGGCGCAATGAGGTAGCTGTGTGAGTAAGATTAGCGACCCTAGTGGCCGACCCGAACACCGGGCCCATCTAGGAGTGGCACTGCAGTGTCACGCAGGATGTCCCTTCCAAAAAACCCTCCCCAAACAGCACATGACGCAAAGAAAAAGAAAAGAAAAAAGAGGTGCAAGATGGAATTGTCCTTGGGCCCTCCCACCCACCCTTATGTTGTATAAACAGGACATGCACACTTTAACCAACCCATCATTTCAGTGACAGGGTCTGCCACACGACTGTGACTGAAATGACGGGTTGGTTTGGACCCCCACCAAAAAAGAAGCAATTAATCTCTCCTTGCACAAACTGGCTCTACAGAGGCAAGATGTCCACCTCATCATCATCCTCCGATATATCACCGTGTACATCCCCCTCCTCACAGATTATCAATTCGTCCCCACTGGAATCCACCATCTCAGCTCCCTGTGTACTTTGTGGAGGCAATTGCTGCTGGTCAATGTCTCCGCGGAGGAATTGATTATAATTCATTTTAATGAACATCATCTTCTCCACATTTTCTGGATGTAACCTCGTACGCCGATTGCTGACAAGGTGAGCGGCGGCACTAAACACTCTTTCGGAGTACACACTTGTGGGAGGGCAACTTAGGTAGAATAAAGCCAGTTTGTGCAAGGGCCTCCAAATTGCCTCTTTTTCCTGCCAGTATAAGTACGGACTGTGTGACGTGCCTACTTGGATGCGGTCACTCATATAATCCTCCACCATTCTTTCAATGGTGAGAGAATCATATGCAGTGACAGTAGACGACATGTCCGTAATCGTTGTCAGGTCCTTCAGTCCGGACCAGATGTCAGCATCAGCAGTCGCTCCAGACTGCCCTGCATCACCGCCAGCGGGTGGGCTCGGAATTCTGAGCCTTTTCCTCGCACCCCCAGTTGCGGGAGAATGTGAAGGAGGAGATGTTGTTGACAGGTCGCGTTCCGCTTGACTTGACAATTTTCTCACCAGCAGGTCTTTCAACCCCAGCAGACTTGTGTCTGCCGGAAAGAGAGATCCAAGGTAGGCTTTAAATCTAGGATCGAGCACGGTGGCCAAAATGTAGTGCTCTGATTTCAACAGATTGACCACCCGTGAATCCTTGTTAAGCGAATTAAGGGCTCCATCCACAAGTCCCACATGCCTAGCGGAATCGCTCCGTGTTAGCTCCTTCTTCAATGCCTCCAGCTTCTTCTGCAAAAGCCTGATGAGGGGAATGACCTGACTCAGGCTGGCAGTGTCTGAACTGACTTCACGTGTGGCAAGTTCAAAGGGCATCAGAACCTTGCACAACGTTGAAATCATTCTCCACTGCGCTTGAGACAGGTGCATTCCACCTCCTATATCGTGCTCAATTGTATAGGCTTGAATGGCCTTTTGCTGCTCCTCCAACCTCTGAAGCATATAGAGGGTTGAATTCCACCTCGTTACCACTTCTTGCTTCAGATGATGGCAGGGCAGGTTCAGTAGTTTTTGGTGGTGCTCCAGTCTTCTGTACGTGGTGCCTGTACGCCGAAAGTGTCCCGCAATTCTTCTGGCCACCGACAGCATCTCTTGCACGCCCCTGTCGTTTTTTAAATAATTCTGCACCACCAAATTCAAGGTATGTGCAAAACATGGGACGTGCTGGAATTTGCCCATATTTAATGCACACACAATATTGCTGGCGTTGTCCGATGCCACAAATCCACAGGAGAGTCCAATTGGGGTAAGCCATTCCGCGATGATCTTCCTCAGTTGCCGTAAGAGGTTTTCAGCTGTGTGCGTATTCTGGAAACCGGTGATACAAAGCGTAGCCTGCCTAGGAAAGAGTTGGCGTTTGCGAGATGCTGCTACTGGTGCCGCCGCTGCTGTTCTTGCGGCGGGAGTCCATACATCTACCCAGTGGGCTGTCACAGTCATATAGTCCTGACCCTGCCCTGCTCCACTTGTCCACATGTCCGTGGTTAAGTGGACATTGGGTACAGCTGCATTTTTTAGGACACTGGTGACTCTTTTTCTGAGGTCTGTGTAAATTTTCGGTATCGCCTGCCTAGAGAAATGGAACCTAGATGGTATTTGGTACCGGGGACACAGTACCTCCAACAAGTCTCTAGTTGGCTCTGCAGTAATGATGGATACCGGAACCACGGTTCTCACCACCCAGGATGCCAAGGCCTCAGTTATCCGCTTTGCAGTAGGATGACTGCTGTGATATTTAATCTTCCTCGCAAAGGACTGTTGGACAGTCAATTGCTTGGTGGAAGTAGTAAAAGTGGTCTTACGACTTCCCCTCTGGGATGACCATCGACTCCCAGCAGCAACAACAGCAGCGCCAGCAGCAGTAGGCGTTACACGCAAGGATGCATCGGAGGAATCCCAGGCAGGAGAGGAATCGTCAGAATTGCCAGTGACATGGCCTGCAGGACTATTGGCATTCCTGGGGAAGGAGGAAATTGACACTGAGGGAGTTGGTGGGGTGGTTTGCGTGAGCTTGGTTACAAGAGGAAGGGATTTACTGGTCAGTGGACTGCTTCCGCTGTCACCCAAAGTTTTTGAACTTGTCACTGACTTATTATGAATGCGCTGCAGGTGACGTATAAGGGAGGATGTTCCGAGGTGGTTAACGTCCTTACCCCTACTTATTACAGCTTGACAAAGGGAACACACGGCTTGACACCTGTTGTCCGCATTTCTGTTGAAATACCTCCACACCGAAGAGCTGATTTTTTTGGTATTTTCACCTGGCATGTCAACGGCCATATTCCTCCCACGGACAACAGGTGTCTCCCCGGGTGCCTGACTTAAACAAACCACCTCACCATCAGAATCCTCCTGGTCAATTTCCTCCCCAGCGCCAGCAACACCCATATCCTCCTCATCCTGGTGTACTTCAACACTGACATCTTCAATCTGACTATCAGGAACTGGACTGCGGGTGCTCCTTCCAGCACTTGCAGGGGGCGTGCAAATGGTGGAAGGCGCATGCTCTTCACGTCCAGTGTTGGGAAGGTCAGGCATCGCAACCGACACAATTGGACTCTCCTTGTGGATTTGTGATTTCGAAGAATGCACAGTTCTTTGCTGTGCTGCTTTTGCCAGCTTGAGTCTTTTCATTTTTCTAGCGAGAGGCTGAGTGCTTCCATCCTCATGTGAAGCTGAACCACTAGCCATGAACATAGGCCAGGGCCTCAGCCGTTCCTTGCCACTCCGTGTGGTAAATGGCATATTGGCAAGTTTACGCTTCTCCTCCGACAATTTTATTTTAGGTTTTGGAGTCCTTTTTTTCCTGATATTTGGTGTTTTGGATTTGACATGCTCTGTACTATGACATTGGGCATCGGCCTTGGCAGACGACGTTGCTGGCATTTCATCGTCTCGGCCATGACTAGTGGCAGCAGCTTCAGCACGAGGTGGAAGTGGATCTTGATCTTTCCCTAATTTTGGAACCTCAACATTTTTGTTCTCCATATTTTAATAGGCACAACTAAAAGGCACCTCAGGTAAACAATGGAGATGGATACTAGTATACAATTATGGACTGCCTGCCGACTGCAGACACAGAGGTAGCCACAGCCGTGAACTACCGTACTGTACTGTGTCTGCAGCTAATATAGACTGGTTGATAAAGAGAAGATGTCTATGTAACTATGTATGTATAAAGAAGAATGAAAAAAATCCACGGTTAGGTGGTATACAATTATGGACGGACTGCCTGCCGAGTGCAGACACAGAGGTAGCCACAGCCGTGAACTACCATACTGTACTGTGTCTGCAGCTAATATAGACTGGTTGATAAAGAGAAGATGTCTATGTAACTATGTATGTATAAAGAAGAATGAAAAAAATCCACGGTTAGGTGGTATACAATTATGGACGGACTGCCTGCCGAGTGCAGACACAGAGGTAGCCACAGCCGTGAACTACCGTACTGTACTGTGTCTGCAGCTAATATAGACTGGTTGATAAAGAGAAGATGTCTATGTAACTATGTATGTATAAAGAAGAATGAAAAAAATCCACGGTTAGGTGGTATACAATTATGGACGGACTGCCTGCCGAGTGCAGACACAGAGGTAGCCACAGCCGTGAACTACCGTACTGTACTGTGTCTGCAGCTAATATAGACTGGTTGATAAAGAGAAGATGTCTATGTAACTATGTATGTATAAAGAAGACTGAAAAAAATCCACGGTTAGGTGGTATACAATTATGGACGGACTGCCTGCCGAGTGCAGACACAGAGGTAGCCACAGCCGTGAACTACCGTACTGTACTGTGTCTGCAGCTAATATAGACTGGTTGATAAAGAGAAGATGTCTATGTAACTATGTATGTATAAAGAAGAATGAAAAAAATCCACGGTTAGGTGGTATACAATTATGGACGGACTGCCTGCCGAGTGCAGACACAGAGGTAGCCACAGCCGTGAACTACCGTACTGTACTGTGTCTGCAGCTAATATAGACTGGTTGATAAAGAGAAGATGTCTATGTAACTATGTATGTATAAAGAAGAATGAAAAAAATCCACGGTTAGGTGGTATACAATTATGGACGGACTGCCTGCCGAGTGCAGACACAGAGGTAGCCACAGCCGTGAACTACCGTACTGTACTGTGTCTGCAGCTAATATAGACTGGTTGATAAAGAGAAGATGTCTATGTAACTATGTATGTATAAAGAAGAATGAAAAAAAACCACGGTTAGGTGGTATACAATTATGGACGGACTGCCTGCCGAGTGCAGACACAGAGGTAGCCACAGCCGTGAACTACCGTACTGTACTGTGTCTGCAGCTAATATAGACTGGTTGATAAAGAGAAGATGTCTATGTAACTATGTATGTATAAAGAAGAATGAAAAAAATCCACGGTTAGGTGGTATTACAATTATGGACGGACTGCCTGCCGAGTGCAGAGACACAGAGGTAGCCACAGCCGTGAACTACCGTACTGTGTCTGCTGCGACTGGATGATAAATGATATAAAAAATATATATATATCACTACTGCAGCCGGACAGGTATATATTATATATTATATAATGACGGACCTGCTGGACACTGTCTGTCAGCAGAATGAGTTTTATTTTTATAGAATAAAAAAAAAAAAAACACACAAGTGAAGTCACACGACGAGTGTTTAACTTTTTCAGGCAATCACAATATAAGTATACTACTAACTATACTGGTGGTCAGTGTGGTCAGGTCACTGGTCAGTCACACTGGCAGTGGCACTCCTGCAGCAAAAGTGTGCACTGTTTAATTTTAATATAATATGTACTCCTGGCTCCTGCTATAACCTATAACTGGCACTGCAGTAGTGCTCCCCAGTCTCCCCCACAATTATAAGCTGTGTGAGCTGAGCAGTCAGACAGATATATAATATATATAGATGATGCAGCACACTGGCCTGAGCCTGAGCAGTGCACTGCACAGTGCACACAGATATGGTATGTGACTGACTGAGTCACTGTGTGTATCGCTTTTTTCAGGCAGAGAACGGATATATTAAATAAACTGCACTGTGTGTCTGGTGGTCACTCACTATATAATATATTATGTACTCCTGGCTCCTGCTATAACCTATAACTGGCACTGCAGTAGTGCTCCCCAGTCTCCCCCACAATTATAAGCTGTGTGAGCTGAGCAGTCAGACAGATATATATAATATTATATATAGATAATAGATGATGCAGCACACTGGCCTGAGCCTGAGCAGTGCACACAGATATGGTATGTGACTGAGTCACTGTGTGCTGTGTATCGCTTTTTTCAGGCAGAGAACGGATTATAAAGTAAACTGCACTGTCCTCACTAGTAAACTCTCTCCACTCAGTCTCTACACTTCTACAGTAACAGTACTCCTCCTAGTCAGCTCCAGTAAATCTCTCTCAGTCTCTTATAATCTAAATGGAGAGGACGCCAGCCACGTCCTCTCCCTATCAATCTCAATGCACGTGTGAAAATGGCGGCGACGCGCGGCTCCTTATATAGAATCCGAGTCTCGCGAGAATCCGACAGCGTCATGATGACGTTCGGGCGCGCTCGGGTTAACCGAGCAAGGCGGGAAGATCCGAGTCTGCTCGGACCCGTGAAAAAAACCATGAAGTTCTGGCGGGTTCGGATTCAGAGAAACCGAACCCGCTCATCTCTAGTGTGTATGCACCTTCATCAGAAGCCGCATGTTCGCGCTGGCCGCGGCATGACGTCACTGTGCGATATGGCACAGTGTGTATGTGCTATGTAGGCGGCCCGGGAGGAAATACTATGCGATATAGCTCATGAAGCCAGGGGCATTTTAAGAGAGGAGGAGGCCCGTGTTCAGCCTCCTACGTCGGGCCCCCTCCTCTCTGTCCGGACGCCGTAGAGTCTGAGCACTAGAGGGCTCAGACTCTACTGCGCATGCGCAGATCTCCGGGAAAATGGCGCGGCGGCCATTTTCCCTGAGATCTCTCTACTGCGCATGCGCAGAACGCCGTGAAAATGGCCACTGGGCCATTTTCACTGTGTTCTAGCGGCGCTGCGGATGCCGGCGCTGGACTTCGGAGGGGTAAGTATTTTACAAATGGTTGCAGTGTGTGCGGTGGGTTTCCCCCTCTGGACTCAGGGGCCAGTGTGCACCGCACACACTGCACCCATTATAGAAACGCCAGTGCATGAAGCGTATCGCCTATTGTGTACCTACCTTTAGAAATATGTTACAATATATTTAGTTAAAACAGGCAATCGATGTATGGATTGAGGAGAGCAGCAGCTGTAGGTGAAGGTATTGTAATTAGAGATGAGCGCCTGAAATTTTTCGGGTTTTGTGTTTTGGTTTTGGGTTCGGTTCCGCGGCCGTGTTTTGGGTTCGACCGCGTTTTGGCAAAACCTCACCGAATTTTTTTTGTCGGATTCGGGTGTGTTTTGGATTCGGGTGTTTTTTTCAAAAAACACTAAAAAACAGCTTAAATCATAGAATTTGGGGGTCATTTTGATCCCAAAGTATTATTAACCTCAAAAAACATAATTTACACTCATTTTCAGTCTATTCTGAATACCTCACACCTCACAATATTATTTTTAGTCCTAAAATTTGCACCGAGGTCGCTGTGTGAGTAAGATAAGCGACCCTAGTGGCCGACACAAACACCGGGCCCATCTAGGAGTGGCACTGCAGTGTCACGCAGGATGTCCCTTCCAAAAAACCCTCCCCAAACAGCACATGACGCAAAGAAAAAAAGAGGCGCAATGAGGTAGCTGTGTGAGTAAGATTAGCGACCCTAGTGGCCGACACAAACACCGGGCCCATCTAGGAGTGGCACTGCAGTGTCACGCAGGATGTCCCTTCCAAAAAACCCTCCCCAAACAGCACATGACGCAAAGAAAAAAAGAGGCTTTTTACTGATATTTGGTGTTTTGGATTTGACATGCTCTGTACTATGACATTGGGCATCGGCCTTGGCAGACGACGTTGCTGGCATTTCATCGTCTCGGCCATGACTAGTGGCAGCAGCTTCAGCACGAGGTGGAAGTGGATCTTGATCTTTCCCTAATTTTGGAACCTCAACATTTTTGTTCTCCATATTTTAATAGGCACAACTAAAAGGCACCTCAGGTAAACAATGGAGATGGATGGATTGGATACTAGTATACAATTATGGACGGGCTGCCGAGTGCCGACACAGAGGTAGCCACAGCCGTGAACTACCGCACTGTACTGTGTCTGCTGCTAATATATAGACTGGTTGATAAAGAGATAGTATACTCGTAACTAGTATGTATGTATAAAGAAAGAAAAAAAAACCACGGTTAGGTGGTATATACAATTATGGACGGGCTGCCGAGTGCCGACACAGAGGTAGCCACAGCCGTGAACTACCGCACTGTACTGTGTCTGCTGCTAATATAGACTGGTTGATAAAGAGATAGTATACTACTAATATTATATACTGGTGGTCAGGTCACTGGTCACTAGTCACACTGGCAGTGGCACTCCTGCAGCAAAAGTGTGCACTGTTTAATTTTAATATAATATTATGTACTCCTGGCTCCTGCTATAACCTATAACTGGCACTGCAGTAGTGCTCCCCAGTCTCCCCCACAATTATAAGCTGTGTGAGCTGAGCAGTCAGACAGATATATAATATATATATAGATGATGCAGCACACTGGCCTGAGCCTGAGCAGTGCACACAGATATGGTATGTGACTGACTGAGTCACTGTGTGTATCGCTTTTTTCAGGCAGAGAACGGATATATTAAATAAACTGCACTGTGTGTCTGGTGGTCACTCACTATATAATATATTATGTACTCCTGGCTCCTGCTATAACCTATAACTGGCACTGCAGTAGTGCTCCCCAGTCTCCCCCACAATTATAAGCTGTGTGAGCTGAGCAGTCAGACAGATATATATAATATTATATATAGATAATAGATGATGCAGCACACTGGCCTGAGCCTGAGCAGTGCACACAGATATGGTATGTGACTGAGTCACTGTGTGCTGTGTATCGCTTTTTTCAGGCAGAGAACGGATTATAAATAAAAGTGGTGGTCACTGGTCACTATCAGCAAAACTCTGCACTGTACACTACTGAGTACTCCTAATGCTCCCCAAAATTAGTAAATCAAGTGTCTCTCTAATCTATTCTAATTCTAAACGGAGAGGACGCCAGCCACGTCCTCTCCCTATCAATCTCAATGCACGTGTGAAAATGGCGGCGACGCGGGCTCCTTATATAGAATCCGAGTCTCGCGATAGAATCCGAGCCTCGCGAGAATCCGACAGCGTCATGATGACGTTCGGGCGCGCTCGGGTTAACCGAGCAAGGCGGGAAGATCCGAGTCGCTCGGACCCGTGAAAAAAAACATGAAGTTCTGGCGGGTTCGGATTCAGAGAAACCGAACCCGCTCATCTCTAATTGTAATGCTACGTTCACAACAGATTGTATTGCTGAACGTCTGGTTAGAGGCACACCAGCAAGGAGGGAATTGCAATAGTCAATGAATGAGATAATGACTCAGAGCTGGACAGGCCACGCCCACCTGTGACATGGCAGTTATGAGCTGATTGGCTGGCACTTTTTCACTCTCCATTTTATCACTTTACAAGCGATGATGCAGTGGCGGAACTGTGGGAGGCAGTGGAGTCGGCTGCCGCCGGGCTCCTGACCTCCAGGGGGCACATCTCCTCCATTATCTTCTGCAGCCTAAATCGTTCGCTGCGGAGGAGCTGTGCCAGTGACACGGAAGCTGCCTCCTCGTTGTATATACAGAGCTGACTCTGGCTGCAGCTAGGGGGAGCTCCAGACAGAGCGCATCTCCTCCCTCAGTGAAGCTCTCTGTTCATCTCTGTTCCTCCGTTGGGCTAGCAGCAGGTAGGCACTGGCAGCACTTGCCTCAAGCTGCACTAGGGGGTGTTAGTAGTGGGAGGGGGGATGCTGGGGGGTATTTAATAAATGTTGGCAGCTCTGTTTTGTGTGTGCATGTTTTTAAGTGATGTGTGTGTGTGTGTGTGTGTGTGTGTGTGTGTGTGTGTGTGTGTGTGTGTGTGTAAGTGAGGTGTGTGTGTTTAAGTGTAGGAGGCTTTTGTAAGTGAGAGGCATGTGTGTAAGTGAGGTGTGTGTGTGTGTGTTTAAGTGAAGGAAGCTTGTGAGAGGCGTGTGTGTGTGAGAGGCATGTGTGTGTGAGAGAGGTGTGTGTGTTTAAATGAAAGATTTGTGTGTGTGTGTGTGTGTGTGTGTGTGTAAGGCATTTGTGTGTTTTTAAGTGAAGGAGGCATGTATGTGTCTGTGAGAAAGAGGCATGTGTGAGAGGTGCGCGTTTGTGTTTAAGTGAAATAGGTGTTTGTGTGTTTTTAAATGAAAGAGGCGTGTGTTTTTAAGTGAAAGAAGTGTGTGTTTTTAATTGAAATAGGCGTTTATGTGTTTTTAAGTGAAAGAGGCGCTTGTGTGAGAGAGAGGCATGTGTGTGTGTGGTTTTAAGTGACAGGCGTTTGTGTGTTATATAAAACACACAAACGCCTTTCACTTAAAACCACACACACGCCTCTCTCTCACACAAGCGTCTCTTTCACTTAAAAACACATAAACGCCTATTTCAATTAAAAACACACACTTCTTTCACTTAAAAAAACACACGCCTCTTTCATTTAAAAACACACAAACGCATATATATATATATATATATATATATATATATATATATACACAAGAAATCCAGCACTCTGAGATATAGAATGACTTCTACCTGGGTGCCTTTACTGTAATTGCATAGATCCAGTACAGGCAGCTGCATGAGCTGGCTGAAAGCACGGCACTCCAGGATTTAATTCATAGCTTTTTTTATAGAAAATGAATAAATGGTACAAGCATAATATATTTGTTATGTAGCTCACAGTCTTTGTGGAATCCTCATTAATGCCAACGTTTCCGGCCCTCTGCGGACCCCGTCATCAGGGCTGAGTAGAGAGAGCTAGTCCATTGTTGAGGATTCCACAAAGACTGTGAGCTACATAACAAATATATTATGCTTGTACCATTTATTCATTTTCTATAAAAAAAGCTTTGAATTAAATCCTGGAGTGCCGTGCTGGTACACCACTGCGCCAAAGCATCTCCATTGGGACCCACTGGTGGGTGAGGGAGTACTGCGGTTGTGCTATAAAAGGTATGCTGATGTCTATTTTATAGTGATGACTGACTTGGAGTGCCGTCCACTTTGCTTGTGTATCTATATTACTATTGGGAAAACACCTGAGCACGCTGCTACTGTTTACCCTGAATGCCAGATAGCTACGTATGGTGTGTGTGTGTATATATGTAGGGGGGCACCAACATTTATCATGCCTACGGGCGACTGGGGTGAACTTACGCCACTGCGATGATGCATCTAGCCCAATGACTCAGAGCTGGACAGACCACGCCCGCCTGTGACTTTATGCAAATTCCGCTACAAAGCTCTTCCCTGTAGCCGTGCGTATGAATGAGCTGCCCGCTGTCAGCATCTGTAGATGCTGTAGAACCGCCTGGTGAGTCTTTAGATGCCACCACTGGCAGTTGTGAATGTGTGGCTGCGGCACAGCCCAAAATTAAAAGAAGGGACCCATACTAAACAGACAATGCTGCCAACACCGTCGGCTGGGAGTCAGCATGAAGCCACTGAGAAATGCAAAAAAGGGGGAAAACACCCAAGGGTGATTTGTTCCTGGCGCTGAATGGGGAGGTTCAACACAGCAGCTAAACACAAGGGGTTGGTCAGACCCCAAATATGATACAAGCAAAAGGGAAAATGTAGCGCTTGAAGGTCATCAAATGAGAAAGGTAGGTCACATCAATAACACAATTTATAGTATTAGTAGGAGCAATACTTAAAATAATCTAAAATACACATTTTCTAAAAACCAATAAAATAGATTGGTAGATGAAGAGAAAGAGCTCCTCCCACTTGCATAAGAGTGAAGATAAGGCAAATTTCAATGGACCTGTTTCATTAAACAGTCCCCTAAGTCCCGCGTGGGCTCATATAGGTCACAGCCGTGAATAATAGTTACCACCAGTGTCTTTCCAGGCGTTTAAGCGGATCTGCGTCCGCAGATGGCAGTCCCTTGGTTGGTGGTGCAAAAGATTTTCCACGGTTTGTAAGGATCCCTCCTTAGATGGGGTCCAATGTGTTGTAACAACGGGGGACATGGTCCAGGTCTCAATCTTCCAATGATGTCGATTGGTGGGAGTGAACACACAGCAGCAGAGATCTGTTTCCAATCCCGGCTAATTACAGGCGCTGTGAAGAACTAATTAGAAACTGACTTCCAGCCATACGACTGAATGCAGAAAGCTCTGAAGCAGCACCCGACCTCTCCATAGCATTATTATTATTTTTAAACCCCAGTTTCATTTGGAACAGGACCTGTACTATGAGAACCAATGAATCCCTGTACACTGTGGGTTTGTAACGTGATGTAGCAGTAAGGGTCTCAGTAGCTGCGTTTATGGCTACGCAGGAACAGGCTGTATTGGCACTGAAGCCGCCGGGTCAGTAATCAGTGTTATATGCCACCTCATCGCATGACACTATGTGAACCTTTAGAGTGTTCTGGAGAGCCTCCAGCAGTCAGTGGATCATCTACAAGTGGTACAATGGTAAAAGTCAGCTGAAGAGGAACTGCTGGGGAGGTGTGGGGTGATGAATGCTGCTGAGGGGCGGGTGTTACTGACAGGGTCGGGGCAGGGTAAAATGAGCCTCTCTTCAGGGTTATCTATTATTAGAAACATGTTATCTGGCGCAAAGCGATCTAACATCCAGAGCTTGCCCATCACACTGTCCCTAACCCTACTCTGATGCAGGTGGCTTCGTCAGGATGCAAAATATTTCATTTGCATATATGTAACTCCCTGGTGTCTTTACGCTTTTAGATCATTTATATCATTCCCTAATGTAAATCAATGGGCCCTGATTTTACGCTTCCAGGGCCTGATTCTAAGTTGCACGCAATCCCCAATATGCGCGCAGACGAGCGCCTTTTTGCAATTGCGTTTGCACAAAAATTTGTAAAACCGTGTATAGTACATGGGTTATACCGTGTGTACACACAATGGTGCTGCTGCCATAGAGATGGACGGTATCAGAAGGGTGGAAAAGTGATGAGCGTACCTGGGCGGTGACCGGGAGGCGGCTAGAAATGCAAAAATGGTCCCTTCAGCTAGAGGGTTGCATAGTGTGTCAATGCAAGCGGCTGCATACACAGATGCACAGACGCAGTTATAGGAGGCCATACTCGGAGACACTGCGCCTGCAAAAGGGCTGGTGTAATTTACGATAGTGAGTGTTGTATTAGGACGCAGCAATCCGTATTACAGTGTGCATGGACACTAAACATGGGCTTCTCAGTCCTTGCACATTTGGTCACAGGCATACCTCCCAACTGTCCAAATTTTCACAGGACAGTCCAGTTTTTTGGGGCCTGTCCCGCTCTCCCACCCGCGGGCAGCAGTGTCCCACAGTGGGGGGGGCAGTTGGGAGGCTCCTGTCACTGCTGCTCTGCTATTCACTGAAGACAGGAGAGGGGGCATGCCAGCAGCTCAGAGAGCACTGGGCATAAACCCTCAGTGACTAAAAGGGGGCGTGGCTCACAATCATGGCGATCATGTGAAGCCACGCCCATTTTCACAGGCCACGCCTCCTTTTCGAAATTGAACACGGCTTCGCCGTGCTGATGTCCCTCTTCCACATGATTCAATGTTGGGAGGTATGGTCACAGGGAAGGGGTTTGTAGCAGGATTACCAACCACCAATAGAGGCTGCTGTGCACGCTTCTGGGCGCCTTTTTCTGTATTTTACAGAATAATATCTAACCAAATATGGGGCGGATGCACTAACCTCAAAAATGTGCTCAAACCTCCTAAAACTGCCGATGTTTGCCACAATACTGTATTGCAGAAAAGTGGTCTGCAGAGGATATCGGAGATTGCAGTCCCCATAGCATACCTTCCAACATGACCCTCTCCAGGAAGGACACAATGCTCTGCTCCTGCACTTTTCTTTTAATTTATGATTGCCGGCACCTGTGTTGAACAGGGTAATGGATAAGAAAGGTGTTTCACCACAGGTGATGCCAATCAAAAATTAAGAAGGAAATCTAGGAGCAGAGCATTCTGTCCCTCCTGGAGAGGGTCATGTTGGGAGGTATGCCCATAGTGTGCCATGGGGCAGTGATGTACCAGAATGCACCAAGATCCAGAAAGCGAAACATTACGGAGTTTGTTCCCAGGACAGTAGAGAGCCTGTCTGGGCCCAGGTATTTTGGGGGGAAAGGGGGGGGGGGGGGCGTGGCAATTATTTGTTGTACCTTTTCCAACTCTGCCAGCACAGAGCAGAGAGCCACGCTTAGGGGTAAATTTGCTAAAGCTTCCAAAACAGAGAATTGGTGATGTTTCCCTTAGCAACCAATAAGAAGCTGTCTATGATTTCTCTATTGCCTTTTAGAAAATGATAGACAGAATCCGATTGGTTGCTATGGACAACATCACCAATTCTCTGTTTTAGAAGCTTTAGTAAATGTACTCCTCATTGTGGTGTCCGCAAACTGGTGACTGTTATACAATACAGAGAATATTCCAGTCACCACTGTATCGTACAAGAAACATTCTAGTTACCTCTACAGTGCACAGAAATAGTGATGAGCGGGTTCGGTTCCTCGGAAACCGAACCCCCCCGAACTTCACCCATTTTACACGGGTCCGAGGCATACTCGGATTCTCCCGTATGGCTCGGTTAACCCGAGCGCGCCCGAACGTCATCATCCCGCTGTCGGATTCTCGCGAGATTCGGATTTTATATAAGCAGCCGCGCGTTGCCGCCATTTTCACTCGTGCATTAGAAATGTTAGGGAGAGGACGTGGCTGGCGTCGTCTCCGTTTATTAATTTTGATGCAAATATTTGTGCTTATTGCTTAATTGTGGGTACTGGGGAGCAGCTGTATTATATAGGAGGAGTACAGTGCAGAGTTTTGCTGATCAGTGACCACCAGTTTTATCCGTTCTCTGTCTGAAAAACGCTCCATATCTGTGCTCAGTGTGCTGCATATATCTGTGCTCACACTGCTTTATTGTGGGGACTGGGGACCAGCAGTATTATATAGGAGGAGTACAGTGCAGAGTTTTGCTGACCAGTGACCACCAGTATTATACGTTGTCTGCCTGAAAAACGCTCCATATCTGTGCTCAGTGTGCTGCATATATCTGTGCTCACACTGCTTTATTGTGGGGACTGGGGACCAGCAGTATTATATAGGAGGAGTACAGTGCAGAGTTTTGCTGACCAGTGACCACCAGTATTATACGTTGTCTGCCTGAAAAACGCTCCATATCTGTGCTCAGTGTGCTGCATATATCTGTGCTCACACTGCTTTATTGTGGGGACTGGGGACCAGCAGTATTATATAGGAGGAGTACAGTGCAGAGTTTTGCTGACAGTGACCACCAGTATATATAGCAGTACGGAATGGAAGGCCGCTGCTCTACCTACCTCTGTGTCGTCAAGTATACTATCCATCTAGATTCTATACCTGTGGTGCATTTTAGTTTTGCAGTTTGCTGACAGTGACCACCAGTATATATAGCAGTACGGTACGGAAGGCCACTGCTCTACCTACCTCTGTGTCGTCAAGTATACTATCCATCTAGATTCTATACCTGTGGTGCATTTTAGTTTTGCAGTTTGCTGACAGCGACCACCAGTATATATAGCAGTACGGTACGGAAGGCCACTGCTCTACCTACCTCTGTGTCGTCAAGTATACTATCCATCTAGATTCTATACCTGTGGTGCATTTTAGTTTTGCAGTTTGCTGACAGTGACCACCAGTATATATAGCAGTACGGTACGGAAGGCCACTGCTCTACCTACCTCTGTGTCGTCAAGTATACTATCCATCTAGATTCTATACCTGTGGTGTATTTTAGTTTTGCAGTTTGCTGACAGTGACCACCAGTATATATAGCAGTACGGTACGGAAGGCCACTGCTCTACCTACCTCTGTGTCGTCAAGTATACTATCCATCAAGATTCTATACCTGTGGTGCATTTTAGTTTTGCAGTTTGCTGACAGTGACCACCAGTATATATAGCAGTACGGTACGGAAGGCCACTGCTCTACCTACCTCTGTGTCTTCAAGTATACTATCCATCCATACCTGTGGTGCATTTCAGTTGTGCGCAGTATATATAGTAGTAGGCCATTGCTATTGATACTGGCATATAATTCCACACATTAAAAAATGGAGAACAAAAATGTTGGGGGTTAAAATAGGGAAAGATCAAGATCCACTTCCACATCGTGCTGAAGCAGCTGCCACTAGTCATGGCCGAGACGATGAAATGCCATCAACGTCGTCTGCAAAGGCCGATGCCCAATGTCATAGTAGACAGCATGTAAAATCCCAAAAACAAAAGTTCAGTAAAATGACCCAAAAATCAAAATTGAAAGCGTCTGATGAGAAGCGTAAACTTGCCAATATGCCATTTACGGCACGGAGTGGCAAGGAACGGCTGAGGCCCTGGCCTATGTTCATGGCTAGTGGTTCAGATTCACATGAGGATGGAAGCACTCATCCTCTCGCTAGAAAACTGCAGTGCCACTCCTAGATGGGCCAGGTGTTTGTGTCGGCCACTTGTGTCGCTTAGCTTAGTCACACAGCGACCTTGGTGCGCCTCTTTTTTTCTTTGCATCATGTGCTGTTTGGGGACTATTTTTTGAAGTGCCATCCTGTCTGACACTGCAGTGCCACTCCTAGATGGGCCAGGTGTTTGTGTCGGCCACTTGGGTCGCTTAGCTTAGTCACACAGCTACCTCATTGCGCCTCTTTTTTTCTTTGCATCATGTGCTGTTTGGGGACTATTTTTTTGAAGTGCCATCCTGTCTGACACTGCAGTGCCACTCCTAGATGGGCCAGGTGTTTGTGTCGGCCACTTGGGTCGCTTAGCTTAGTCACACAGCTACCTCATTGCGCCTCTTTTTTTCTTTGCATCATGTGCTGTTTGGAGACTATTTTTTAAAGTGCCATCCTGTCTGACACTGCAGTGCCACTCCTAGATGGGCCAGGTGTTTGCGTCGGCCACTTGGGTCGCTTAGCTTAGTCACACAGCTACCTCATTGCGCCTCTTTTTTTCTTTGCATCATGTGCTGTTTGGGGACTATTTTTTTGTAGTGCCATCCTTTCTGACACTGCAGTGCCACTCCTAGATGGGCCAGGTGTTTGTGTCGGCCACTTGTGTCGCTTAGCTTAGTCACACAGCGACCTTGGTGCGCCTCTTTTTTTCTTTGCATCATGTGCTGTTTGGGGACTATTTTTTGAAGTGCCAACCTGTCTGACACTGCAGTGCCACTCCAAGATAGGCCAGGTGTTTGTGTCGGCCACTTGGGTCGCTTAGCTTAGTCACACAGCTACCTCATTGCGCCTCTTTTTTTCTTTGCGTCATGTGCTGTTTGGGGACTATTTTTTTGAAGTGCCATCCTGTCTGACACTGCAATGCCACTCCTAGATGGGCCAGGTGTTTGTGTCGGCCACTTGTGTCGCTTAGCTTAGTCACACAGCAACCTTGGTGCGCCTCTTTTTTTCTTTGCATCATGTGCTGTTTGGAGACTATTTTTTTGAAGTGCCATCCTGCCTGACACTGCAGTGCCACTCCTAGATGGGCCAGGTGTTTGTGTCGGCCACTTGTGTCGCTTAGCTTAGCCATCCAGTGACCTCGGTGCAAATTTTAGGACTAAAAATAATATTGTGAGGTGTGAGGTGTTCAGAATAGACTGAAAATGAGTGTAAATTATGGTTATTGAGGTTAATAATACTATGGGATCAAAATGACCCCCACATTCTATGATTTAAGCTGTTTTTGAGGGTTTTTTGTAAAAAAACACCCGAATCCAAAACACACCCGAATCCGACAAAAAATTTTCAAGGAGGTTTTGCCAAATCGCGTCCGAATCCAAAACACGGCCGCGGAACCGAATCCAAAACCAAAACACAAAACCCGAAAAATTTCCGGTGCACATCACTACACAGAAACCATTCTAATGTATTATATGCAATGCCCAGTAGACATTATACTGTATTTTACTGACCATTTATTATACACTGTCATTAGTGTATCATTGGACTTCTCTGCAAAATGCAGATGCCCAGCTCCAATGGCTATAACAGTCAGAAATGAAATCTCTGATGACTACTTTAATGCCACATGTCCCGTGAGGCACTACTACACTTCTTGTATCTTCCCCGCAGAGTGACCAGTGCAGCTGCCCCTGCCAATCACAGCAGCTGCATATAGTAAACAGACCAGGCCTAGCAATGGTGGTCCATCACCAAGTCCTGCAGACAAGAACGGCTGCATTCTGAGCAAGTACACAATGTGTATTTAGATTAATTGGCTGATATGAATATGCAAATTCCTGACCATTGGGATCTTGTCCCAGTATGTGGCTGCTTTCATAGCGGCCTGACCATCATCAATGGTCCTGTGCCATGTTGGCGCTATTAGTCTAGATAAGTGGAGCTGTCACAAATTCCCAGGCATCTGAACACACGGCTGCTTTAGAATGGAGACACTAACCTCCAGCACGGGATGTAGTCAAAGGGTTGTCAATGACAATGTCAAAATGACTAATGTCGACACCACAATGGCATCTGTCAGGGGCATCAGAAGGGGCAAGGGGGCAGCTCGCTAACACCAAACATGAGAGAGGCCCCGATACTGGGGCAGAGGAGGAGTGGCGGGTGGCTAGGTGCAATACTGCTGTCGCATTCAAACGCAAAGGTGGCACGGATGCTTACGTCAACACCCTGTGGAAGGGTGATGCTGTTGGTACTCAGCAGGGCTGCTGTACGGCTTTCTTGTGGGCGGGCACAGAGGGGATCACAGCAGGAAGCAGGCCGACACATTTTTAGGTTCAAGTGGGCGAGGGGGGGGGGGGGGGGGTCGTTGGGACAGTAGAGAATGAAGAGGCCTCTCTATAATAAAGAGTTGGACCCCGCTGCTAACCACGCTGGTAAGCCTCTGATTATATCTGGCTGACCTGTGCTCCTCCTCCCCTTTGTGCTCAGTTTTGCTCCCTTTACTTCACACTGTAGGTGTGCCTGTCTCCCCCAGTATATATCTACATATCAACAGTGTGTATGTCTCCTTATCCTTATGAGCAAAATGGTGTCAGTGAACAAGCAAACTGTACAGTAGATCAAGATGTATGCTAAAGGATGAACAGGTTTGGGTGGAAGCCATGTCCAGTCCACAGCAGTTTATCTCAAAAACTGTTTTCCTACAGTTACCCAAAAGGACATAATTGAAGTGTGGTCAAAGAGAAAGCCAAGTGCAACATCTCAGACCTTTTGGAAGTACGGCCTGCGTGCACATACCAAAAGACAGGAGATGCAAGCTGGATTCAAAATCACTGACATGCATCTTGCTTGGCCACTGCCATGAAAGCAAAGGTTACAGATTATGGAATCCAAGTACCAAAAAGCTTGTCAAGTCTAGAGATGTCATATTCAAAGAAACAGTGCAAGTCACAGAAATATTGGAATTTAAAATGCCGAACAACTATGTGTATCTGATCATGCCAGCAACTGGAGATATATCTGAACCAGAAGTTACCAACATGGAAGTTCAACCACAGAAAAGGTTGTCTGCAAGATCAAATATCGGGAAACTACCTAAGAGATATATTGAAGAATTTGCAAATATTGCATTTACATCATACTTGCCTACCTGACCCTCTCCATGAGGGAGAAAATGCTCTGTTCCTGGACTTTCCTGGTAATGTATGATTGCCATCACCTGTGGTGAGCTAGGTAATTGATAAGAAAGGTGTTTCACCACAGGTGATGGCAATCATACATTACCAGGAAAGTCCAGGAACAGAGCATTTTCTCCCTCATGGAGAGGGTCAGGTAGGCAAGTGTGATTTACATACCTCCCAACATGACCCTCTCCAGGAGGGACAAAATGCTCTGCTCCTGGACTTTTCTCTTAATGTATGATTGCTGACACCTGTTTTGAACAGGTTAATGGATAAGAAAGGTGTTTCAGCACAGGTGAGGGCAACCATACATTAAGAGGTAAGTCCAGGAGCAGAGTATTGTGTCCCTCCTGGAGAGGGTCATGTTGGGAGGTATGCATTTAGTTAGCCTTAAGAGATCCAGCAGCAGTCAAAATCTGACTGGTATGAGTGGAAGTCCACGGCAGGCAAAGGGACTTTGCAAGATTTAAAGGTAACAAGTGAGGAAGACATCCAGAAACAGAAATTACAGCAGTCCTCTTTCTGATATATCAAGAAGAATGGATCAGAGTCACTTGATATGTTGATGTTTTCTTATATGTTTAATCTTGTTTCCTTTTCAGGTTGCTACGAAAAAGTGACTGAGCTACTGCACAGACTACATGTTGATGTTCCTGCAGGGAATCTTCATCCTCTGTACCAAGATGGCCACTGAGGCTACTACTAAACAGGTGCAGCGCCATCTTGGGACTGTGAGAGAGTGCCACAGTGGGAGACAGTAGTCTTCACTTACATGTTTACATGCAATATAACCGCTGTTCCAGCATACTGCACCGCTACCCGGTACCCACATACACTCCCCGGCCGGTAAACTGTATGAAACCCTGGTCCACTTAAGCTGGCTCCATCTACCAGTGTGTATAGTAAGTACGGCTGTACCTGCTTCATCTTCAATAAAACCACTCCACTGGTTAAGTTACTGGGCTGTTCATTCATAGTTGTAAGCATACTTGCCTACCTGACCCTCTCCATGAGGGAGAAAATACTCTGTTCCTGGACTTTCCTGGTAATGTATGATTGCCACCACCTGTGGTGAGCTAGTTAATGGATAAGAAAGGTGTTTCACCACAGGTGATGGCAATCATACATTACCAGGAAAGTCCAGGAACAGAGCATTTTCTCCCTCATGGAGAGGGTCAGGTAGGCAAGTATGGTTGTAAGGCATCCGCTGGTGATCAAAAACTCTGCTATAACCTCAAGCCTGTATACACACATTTCCAACACATTTCAGTCTCTTCAATCTAGAGCAGAGGTTCTCAAACTCGGTCCTCAGGACCCCACACAGTGCATGTTTTGCAGGTAACCCAGCAGGTGCACAGGTGTATTAATTACTCACTGACACATTTTAAAAGGTCCACAGGTGGAGCTAATTATTTCACTGGTGATTCTGTGAGGAGACCTGCAAAACATGCACTGTGTGGGGTCCTGAGGACCGAGTTTGAGAACCTGTGATCTAGAGCACAGGTTCTCAAACTCGGTCCTCAGGACCCCACACAGTGCATGTTTTGCAGGTCTCCTCACAGAATCGCAAGTGAAATAATTAACTCCACCTGTGGACCTTTTACAATGTGTCAGTGAGTAATTAATAAACCTGTGCACCTACTGGGTTACCTGCAAAACATGCACTGTGTGGGGTCCTGAGGACCGAGTTTGAGAACCTCTGATCTAGAGGGACTGACGTGTTATATACGGGTGTCTATTCATGAAGCAGTGAAAAGTGTGGAGAAGTGAGCCAGTGGAGAAGTTGCCCATGGCAACCAATCAGCTTTGAAGTAACATTTATAATTTGCATACTATACAATTGTACGGAGCAGCTGATTGGCTGCCATGGGCAACTTCTCGACAGGCTCACTTCTCCACTCTTATCACTGCTTCATGAATAGACCGCTAAAAGTGGCTAAATTTCATTATGTGATGTCTGGTCCTGTTCTATTATCTATACTATGGGATATAAATATAGCGAGTACATTCCTAACGTACCCCTTCATCCTTAACATTGCATATAGGTCCTCATTCAGGTCGCATAGCAATAGCGATACAATCACGATGCAATCGCATTACGCCGATTTTTCCATTCTGAGGTGTTCGCAGGACTACAACAAGGCTTTGCGAGGGCGAAATGGTTGAAATGGGGGCGGATCGACACCATTTTCGGTGTGACTATGTGAGATCACACGCAGTCGCTCCCAAAAAAATAAATGGTGCCGATCATATGGCGGGGCGGACCTTCTCACGATGGATGGCCTTGCTGTGCGCTGGGCTGCCCCCAGCTGAGATTTTTCATTCACAGGGGTAAATTTACTAAGATGGGAGTTTTATATAAGATGGGATGTTACCCACAGCAACCAATCAGATTCCAGGTATTATCTTCTAGTAGGTGCTAGATAAATGAGAAGTAGAATCTGATTGGTTGCTATGGGCAACATCCCATCTTAAATAGACCTCCCATCTTAGTAAATTTACCCCACAGTGTCTGCCAGTGGTGCAAGTATGCGGGTACGTTCGGGTACGGAGTACGCTTAAGAATATGGCAGCGGGTACTCAGTACCACCTGCCACACACTTTGCACCCGCGACCACCATTACCACAATTATAATGCGCCACAAAGTAACAAGACCATGGTGCTTGGCAGCATGACAGCACCTCCCAGTTTGTCAGGGTTACTAGGAGCGCAACGGTGATGTCATGACGCCACATCACACTTCCTCCTCTGGCGGCTGTGGCTGGCGTGAAGAGAGGAGCCTGATTGCACTTTCCCGCAGCGTCTCTTGCTGGGAGCATTCATTTCTAATATAATGTGGACACTACTATATATGTCTATTATTATGGGGTATTATTACTACAGATTTCTATTGTAATGTGGACACTACTATATATTTCTATTATACCAGGGACACTACTACACTATACATTCCTGTTATAATGGAGGCATTATTATATATTGTTATTACATTGGGGGCATTACTATATATATTTATTATACTGGGGGCATTATTATATATATATATATTTCTATTATACTGGAGGCAGTACTATATATTTCTAGCCTTGCCTCCAGAGTGCAAAGAAAAGGGGCTTTGTAGTGTCGCCACGCCACTAGTGTCATGTAGCCACTCCCACTTGTGCCATGTGGCCACGCCCCCTCACACCACATGACCACGCCCATATTTCAGTACCACTAAGAAAATATTTCTTCTTGCACCACTGGTGTCTGCCTTGATTGCAGAAACTGTGACTGATGCTGAATAGGGCCCATAGGACCTTATTCAGCTTCAGTTGCAGATTCTGCTACTGCTGACGATCGCATGCTGGGGGATGCGCAGCAATCAATTGCGATCGCATTGCAGAACCAGAAATTATGGTTGACTCCCCGCATACTCAGCCAGGCTTTGCAGCGGCCGCATGTGATGTCACGCGGCCACCCCTAAAACAGTCTGGACACGTCTGCTTTGTCCAGACCACTCATCCCTAATGCCGCATCGACGCCCGCTGCTGTCAATCAATTTGCGATTGCATCTTTCAGGAATGTGATTGCAATGCAGAAGCCCGCGCATGCACGTTGCGGACTTCGCACATGCGCAAATGGGCGAAAAGCGTCCATCTGCGATATTTGTGGTATTGCGAAAGAACCATGAGGGCCCTAGTCAGCTCAATGCATGCCTTAAACTGCCTATATGCACCAAAAGCTGGTGAAGTAAGTGGGGTCCTACATTCCACGCTGTATGGTGAGGCATGTTTGTGAAGGTACTGTGTAAATCTGGGTTGTGTTTTGTGGAACAAAAGCTTATTGTAATTAGAACTTCAACCTGCGAACCTGCTATTCCGTGCAACCTAGCACAAGCATCTTCTGAGCGCCTCTAGCCAATAGAATTACAGCTGCCATATTTCCGTCTGATGAGGGGATGCTTTTCTCCAACAAAAACCTACATATTGGAGAAGGTGCACAAAATGGGTGTGGCCTGTTTCCTGTGCCTTGTTCTGTCACATACATCTATTATTTCATATCATCTTTTAGTTCTGTATTTTCTTATTATTATTTTTACCTCATTAAAGAGAAACATTTAAGCAAAACTTTCTTTTGTGTATTTAAATATTATTGACATCTAAAATAACATAGCTTATAGATTCAGAAAAGGGACATCTGTGAAGTGACATACTCACAGGCCAGTCTACAGTCAGCAATAGCGACACGCGGGACCGTGCATCGCTATCGCTATGGGCTAAACACACGGAGCAATGTCTGCTTAACTTCTAAGCATTCTAGTCAGATTGCTTAGAATTTAAGCACACATCTCTACGTGTGTACCCCCCTTAAGTTTATTTAAAACAGTACACGTTGTATGACAAAAGTGCCAGATTGAGGGGGGTATGTATCAAAGCATGGCAAGAGACAAAATGGAGAGAGATAAACTACCAACCAATCAGCTCCTACCATAGCTGGGACGATGTCAAGGAGGGTTTTGTGGCATTCTAATAAAAATACTGGGGGAAATTTATCAGACCTAAGAGAGATGAAGGACCAACCAATCGGCCCCTGTCCGAGTTGTTCTTGATAAATGACAGGAGCTGATTGGTTGGTAGTTTATTTCTCTCCAAGCTTTGATAGATCTAAAAGGGGATCAATCATGTCCCAAACTGTACCCCCAACTCCTTCACTAATGAATATAAAGTAATCCTTTCTATCTGTATTTTCATCAGTAGCGGATCTTGCTACGGGCACGCAGGATTTTTGCCCGGGGCGCCGCCTTCTGAAGGGCGCCACCGCCATCCGGAGGGCGCTGCCGCCATGGCAAGATCCGCTACTGGTGCCCCCTGGTGCTCGGTAGGTGCAGTGCTGTGCGGTACGCACAAGTCATCGAGACTGCACTGCTTTGTGGGAGCGGAGCGGCACATAGACACTAGGGGTCATAATTGACCTCGTTTCTATGCAGTGCTATGGGAGAGATGTCATGGCGTCTCTCCCATAGATCAGAGGAGCGGCGCTGGCGGCCAGACACGGAGGGCAGCAGCGGTCGGGAAGCAGGAGCGGGGATTGTAGGTATTCATTTTTATTTTTATATTTTTTAAGCGGCGCAACTAGGGGACACAACTCTACAGGGGGCACAGAACTGGGGGCACGGCGCAACTAGGGGGCACAACTCAGCTGGGGGCATAACTGACCACGCCCCTTCTCCGTGAAGCCACACCCCTATTTTCTCACCCGGGGCGCCACAAAGTCTAGATCCAGCCCTGATTTTCATCTACCTACTTAACTATTTTCTTACAAGACCTGCAAGGGAGAAGTGTTAGCAGTAACATGCAGCTAATCGGACACATGGCGCATTTGAAAAGCATGTATCGCCAAAGCGATTTGCAGACATAAAATATCCTAAATGCCAGCATAATTATATAACTTAACATATGCTGCTTTATCGTCTTATTATAGAAATATAAAGGTCTTAAGCCTTAATGTTATGAGCTAAAATGGCCGCCGCACCATTTTACTCAGAGGGCCCAAGTTTCATTTTGGACCTGCTATGATACTCTGTATGAATTAGCATCAGAATATACTTGCGGGCTCTCCAGAAATTTCTTAAAGATACTCAGATTTTGGGGAGCAGTTGACTCCCCCCTTCATGTCCACAATTATTTCATCGTGTTTCTATTTTCTGCTGCAGCATTTTGTGTTGCCTTCATGATGCAATTCACATTTATCAAGCACAGTCCATCACTGACCCAGGGAGGGGACCCACAAATGACAGCCATGATGCAGCAGTTAGCACTTTGGTTTTTGAGAATTAGGGGGAGAAGTTGCCCATGACAACCAATTAGCACTGACGTAACATTTATAATTTGCATAGTATAGAAGTATACCGAGCAGCTGATTGGTTGCCATTGGCAATTTCTCCACTTTTATCACTGCTTAGTACATGTTCACCAGCATAATCAACAAAAATACTCATATAGCTGCAGTATACAAACAGCAGTCACAATAAAAGTAACGGCAAAAGCACTAAACCTGTGAATTTCTGGGCTCACTGCAGACACCACAATCAATAAGGCTGGACAAAAATGTTGTTTAGTTAAAGCATTTATTAAAACGGAAAGTGAGATATCTTCCAGCAGCTGCACAGAGCTGAGACCACGTTACCATTTTATAATAAGCACACAGAAATACAAGCTGCACAAGGGTTAACCCATTCTCCGTCAGGGGTGGCGAGAAGGGGGGGTGTGGGCGGGGTGTTAACATTTCATTGAGCTGCAAATTGTAAGTGCAACATTTAAATGTCTGATCTGATGCAATACTCCGATTGATCTATTACTTTCCTGCCATCCATTTTACTATGTGTGTTTCTAAGTATGGAGTTATGTTGTTATGTTGCTATAGTTTAGTAGTTTTAGCTATGTTCCTCGGACAGGGAAGTGGTGGAGCAAATAATATTGGGAGGAACTTGACATGCAATGAGGAGACAGACAGAGTAGCTCTTAATGAAGTATGAATAGTGTAGATCTGTAGACTGGATGCCATCAGCACATTAACCCCTTCATTACTGAAGCTATAAGACTAAACGGTTAGTTTTCTGCAATATTGAAATGGACGGGATCTGAGATTCTCTCTGGGACCTGGACAGTGAGTTTGACGTCTTTGTTCCTATTGAGCAACCTTGAAATTACCCAATTGGAAATACTGATCTAGTGATGGGATCTCCAACTGAAGGATTGTTTTGAGAATCCACTGTTCGGTGCAACCCAGCAAAGTTTCTATTTCAAGTCTGGTTTTAACAAGATTATTGCAGAACAGGGCATGGAGGGTGTGTGTGTTTTGTACATATGTCATTGAATAAATTAATTGCCCATTCCGCCACAGATCAGGTACTCCAGACCTTGCTCTTATAAATAGATGAGTCATAAAACGGGATGCTCACCGAACCCATTATAATGTATAATAATTCTACAGGGCCACTTTAAAGGCAACATGTAATAATGTGTATTAATATTAACTGTCAAAAATGTACATAGAAAAATGAAGCATCTGTATTAATGGCATTTGGTTCATCAAAGCAGTGTAATTAAAATACTCTTAGCTGAGAGGGCAATATGGGAATTGATATTCGTATGCACACAAATACAGCATTCGTCTTAGCCCATGGCATGGGTGGGGGCACGCACCAGAACACTGAAATAAATACTGGTCAACGTCAGAGGTCAACGTACATGGTCTATTTACATCACATAATGATTAGTAGCATTTGTACCAGAAAAACTAAGCGATAGAAGTGAAAAGAAATGTATTTTAACTGGTTTTCTGTTTTTTATCTGACATATCGTTTTTACTGTCAAATAAAGATTTAATAAATAATTGAACCCAGAAGTCAGATGTGTAAACCTCCATTTGTAGTGTCCCAACTGTGTGCCAGGAGTAAAACAGTTCCTTCCAGTAGAACTTCAAGTCCAGTCCATATCAATGTCCCATTGACTTTGTGATTAATAAAGCAGAAGGCATAGCACACAGCGATAAAGGCTCAATGCAAATCTGTTTAGGTATCCTGTTCATGCCGGCAGCCATATGTTACATAAAGCTTGTGAGCTAATTGCTGCAACGTTACAATTAACACTTTACTGACACAGATTTCTCTTTTTTTTTTTTTGTTCAATGTAGAAAAATATTGTTGCTACTTTTCCACTAGTGTGAATAATAATAATAATTGATAGATGATCCCTATTAATTTTATAAAATATGAAACACTTTAGTCTTAGTTACCTTCATCATCATCATCATCATCATCATCATCATCATCATCATCTTTGCCACCTTCCTGCTTTTTGGGTTTGTCATCATCGTCGTCATCATCGTCATCATCATCGTCATCGTCGTCGTCGTCATCATCATCATCGTCATCATCTTCATGTTTTTTTACAATTTGATCATCGTCATCATCGTCGTCATCATCTTCATCATCATCATCATCTTTATCATCATCTTCGTCATCATCATCATCGTCGTCGTCATCATCTTTATCATCCTCGTCGTCATCATCATCATCATCGTCGTCATCATCGTCGTCGTCGTCATCATCTTTATCATCCTCGTCGTCGTCATCATCATCGTCGTCATCATCATCGTCGTCATCATCATCGTCGTCGTCATCATCATCTTTGTCGTCATCATCATCGTCGTCATCATCATCATCGTTGTCGTCATCATCATCATCATCATCGTCGTCGTCGTCGTCATTATCTTTGTCATCATCATCGTCATCATCATCATCGTCATTGTCATCATCATCATCATCATCGTCATCTTTATGGTCATCATCATCATTATCTACATCATGGTCTACCTGAGTGTGGTCATCATCATCATCGTCATCGCCATCACCTTGCACTGCTCCTTGGGCCTGCCCTTGAACTCCAGGCAGTACATTTACTTGGAAGGAGCAAATGGCCGTGACCAGCAGGCACAACAGCCACACTTTCTGTGAGGCCATCTTAGTGCAAAAGAGCCAAGTCTATGAATACTTCCACCAGCAGTCTCACGGTGTGCTTTGGTTCAGTAGGCTTCCGGGGGTGGTAATAAGGTAAAAGAATGTTGCAGTAGGTTGAATCAGTTCAATCCTAAGTGTGAAGGACCAGTTTGCATTCCCAATAAACTAATCCAATAAAAGGCAATGTTGGACGGGAGACAACAAGCAAAACGTCAGCAGACAACAGCAAAAGTGAAGAAGAAAAGTGCCTTGGGAAAAAGAGACCCATGCATAGGGCTGGAATGATTGATAGCAGCAGATGCACCAAAGGAACCCTCTGTCTTCCAGCCAATAGCTGCAGAGGAAGGGCTTTTTTTCCAGCACTCCAGTGCCGCTAATATAGAAAGAGATGATGGCTTCATGACCATATTTGTGATCCACTCTGTACAAAAGGTCACTGAAGGGAGCACTGAGACAAGTTACTAGTAAGTCTGATATGCTTCGGTAGGACAGCTATACTTAGGAGTTATCTGCCTTTGCTAGTGCTGTTCATTGTGACAGGAGCATTGTGGTTTTAATGTCCCCTCACCCTGTCTCTAAGTGATTTCTGGCAACATCAGGTATAGCTGTATGGTATAGAATGCACATATCCCTAAATCCGCTTTGCAAGGGCAGGGTCACTACTGAGAGTAATTACATTTTCAGCATCCCTGCGGATAAATGCACCAAGGTTCAATTTGCTTGAACTGCAGTAGGAAAGAAAAAGCTGACTACAACCACTTTGGGCAATGTAGGACACACATGGTTAAATGGTTAACTATATATATATATATATATATATATATATAAAAGATTGTACTGGATATAGATTTCCATTACTCTCACGAGCAGGGCCCTCTCTACCCCCCTACCCCCCCTTCCCCCCATTGTCATCAGCAGCACAGTGCTTCTGGGTTCAGGCGGCACTGCTTTTGTAAGAACTTTTTTGTTTGTATCCACTGCTCTTATTTATGACCCTCATTACGACCTGATCGCTAGCAGGCTACTTTTAGCACTGCTGCGACCAGGTAGTCGCCGCCTACAGGGGAGGGGGAATCGCTGTGCAAAGCTGCGCTCGCTTGTGCAGAGAGCAGTTTCTGCACAGCTCAGGACTTACTCACCCGCTGCGATCATCCAGGATGGAGCTGACATCAGGATCCCTCCCTCGAAACAGCTGGGCACGCCTGCGTCCGGATGGACACTCGCTGAAAGCGGTCAGCTGACGCCTCTGGCCGGCCTCTTCCTGTCAATCTTCTTGCGGTCGCGGGTGCGATCGCTTTCTACGTTAGTTCTGTCGCTCCCTGACAATGGCCATCGCCACGGAGCAACGCGCCTGCGTATTGCGGTCGCGGCGCATGCGCAGTTCAGACCCGATCGCACCGCTGCAAAAAACTGCAGCTTGCGATCGAGGTGGAATGACCCCCAATGTGCTGTGGACACATTATGGTGCCATATAAATAAAATAAAAAAAATATTATTATTATTATTATTATTATTATTATAGACTCTAAGAAATGTAGGTTGCATTCCTAGTGAAATGGGGGCAAGTAAATTACAATATATTAGCCATGACCCTATCCCCCACCCTCACAGTGAACATCTGCATCAATGCTCATTGAACTCTTAAGGGTGGAAAAAGGAATCATTTGGAAAGTATGTTTGGGAGATAAGATCTGTGCGCTCTGTAAATCTCAGGGCATTGGGCTGCCCCATTGGTCACAGAAAGTCATGTGGCATCACGATAGTGACATTATTTGAGACGTCTTTATAATTAGGTAGGCTCATAAGCTACAAATAAGAACCCCTGCATGTCACCATTATGCTGGACCTAACAAGAGTTTACATGCAAGCTGTTGCCAGACACATACGGCTGGATCATACTTGCCTACTATTGAAAAAGCATTTCAGGGAGATTGTGTAAGTAACACCTATCAGCGCGGGACGTGTGCGGCTATATCTGAGAGGCGTGTCATGAAAATGACTTACATCCTAATGTAAATGAACCCCAGAGTTAGTAAGATCTACGTGTTGAAGAAAAGACTCTGATAATTTGCAGGATTTGTTCGGTATTGTGTGAAATGTAAGTGGCCATGAGTAACCTTATTTAAAACGCATGTAGCCATAGGGATCATTGTGCCTTATAACCAAATGCAGGGGAATGGCCCTGATGATCCCATTTGAATGTCTATATCTCTGATTTATTTTTGTTCCCCAAATGTAAGAGCTATATAATGGTGGTAAGGTATAATCAGGGAGATTGCTGGTCTATGCAGGGAGTGAGGGAGATTGCTACTATTTCAGGGAGTCTCCTGCAGAATGAGGGAGGTTAGGTAACTACGGCTACATTCTGAGTCAGACCCAAAGCAGCCGCAAGTGTGGATGTCCGCAGCAGCCCGATTTACTACTGCGCTCTGCTACAGCTGTCACCATTAGCAACAGGCATCCCAGCTCTGTGTCCGCACCCCTCAGACAAGCACGGAGGTCAGCCTACATGCCCACTTCACTCCATGAGATGTATCTGATTTATGTATCTGCATGGTGAAGACACATTTCACGGATGGAGCAAACCATAGACTCTTGTGTCCTCTGTTAAAGGTGCGTATGCAGGATGCAGCATATATCCAGCCAGCAATCTGCTTTCCTCAGTGCATGTGCAGTCTGCTCTTCCATAAAAAGGGCGGGGATGGGGGGAGTTGGGGTGTAAATTTCCCTGCTACTGTAAATCAGCACCAGCTGCTCATCATCCACCACCTTATCAAACCTGCAGGGACATCTGCTCACTAAAAACCTGTCAAAGTGAAGAGACCTGGCTAGTAGAGACATGGGTAGGTGCCATGTTGAAGCATCTACACTGCGTTGCCAGATAAAGGGGATGAAGATAAAACAGGTACACCCGTACTCACTGTTACACACACTGGTAGATGGAGTGGAGTTTCATACAACTCACCAGCCGATGCATGATACTGAAACAGCATTTATATTAGCAGGTAATCACAGGTCTCACTGGAGCTAAGTGGAAGACTACTGTCTTCCACTGTGACACTCTAACACAGTCTCAAGATGTCTGTTCACATGCTCAGTAGTAGCTTCTTGGTACAGGGAATGAATGATGCTTTCCCCAAAGGAGCAGGTTCGTGCGCTAGAAAAGGGGTGTGGCCTTGACTGAACAGGTGCGGCTTCCGATGGGGAGGTGGCTTCCTGAGCACCTGGACTGCACCCAGGATCACCTCCTTACACCGTTTAGATGCTGTGGGACATACAGTATGTTTTATAAAAACTGAAAAAATAAACTGATCTAGCGTGCAAGAGGGTCACTCACGATGGTCACTGATATTGCTGACATTCCATGTGACTCCCATTATTCTGGACCAGAAATTGCATTCAAAACACAGTTCTTCATGTAATCGTTCTCCTCATGCCTTGAATAATATGATTGCTAAATG